>NW_025048783.1:0-300000 GCF_016746365.2 Drosophila yakuba | reverse complement strand
ACTGACGAACGGTACGAACTTTTTCAGGCACTACTAATATTTATTCTCGTTATGTTGGAGAGGTGAGGGGCTTACCAACTTCCCGCGACTCGAAATCGACGAGCTTACGCCGGCATCTTGGTGCCTGAACATCGGATGCCCCTCCCTCGGCCTGAGTCCTTTCCCAGGACACAGGCACGAATACACCGACGTAACAAAGTCCATCCACTCTGTCATCAACAAGAAACCGGCCGAGGTCATGCGGGGCAGATCCGGACGATCCTCAAAGTGATCTTCACGAAAAAATCAAAAACGCCCAAAATTTGACAAGAAACTTGGGCCGACCTTGGAGCCTTTACGAACCTTTTCAATTTCTACTTGATACTCGTGCTTTTGTACTATTTCGATAATCTTATGAAACGCTTCATTATATTCAGTCGGTGACAGAGTTTCTTCGAAAACTATACTCTTGTCTTTGCATTTTCTTATTAAGCGGAACATATAAGCGAACACTCTAAGCAGTTTGAGGTGTGACTGAAAACCCCTCGATGACATCCAGCAAATCGGAAGTTTGCACAGCAGGGGTCAGCCCGACCACAATCTTCCTAGCTTCCTGACGCAAGACTTCCTCATCCGGCTCGAAATGCGCATTTTTGGGCCAGTTTTCTTCTTCGTCCTTCAGAAATGGTGGACCAGTGAACCAGATCGACTGCCCTATCTCGTCGACGTCACAACCTCTCGAAACGATATCTACTGGGTTCTGCTTTGTGGAAACATGCCGCCATGTAGCTTCTCCTGACCATTATTGAATCTCGAAACGAATGTCGACAACGAAGATGGATGAGATCGAATCCAGTGAAGAGTAACTTTAGAGTCCGACCAGTATACACTTCGTTCGATAGGGACTTTTAAAAAGGGTTTGATTCTATGGCAGGGATCTGCGAGAAGGTGAGCGGCACTTAACTCAAGCCTTGGGAGCGTTTTGGTCGTGAGCGGCGCTACTTTTGACTTCAAAGTCAACAACGATAATTTAAAACCTTCGGCAGTTTTGCTACGAATATAGACGCAGGCTCCATAAGCTCTCATGGAGGCGTCGGCAAAGGCATGTAGCTGTACCGGTGCCAATGGGTCGGTATGCACGAACCGAGGAATCGATATCTCAATCAGTTGAGACAGAGTGCTTTTTATCCCAAGCTGTTTCCAAATGCATCGGAATTGACTCATCCCAATCTAACTTACTAAGCCAGAGTTCCTGCAATAGGATCTTTCCTTTAATCACAATGGAACTTAATAAGCCGAGGGGGTCAAACAGCTTCGATGTCACCGATAGTATGTTAACATGTCATCGACGTAAAAATCGGATCCAATCACGTCGGCAGCTCTAGGGAATGAACATTTAGCAGATTCACTCAACCTCTTTAAACACCGAATAGCGATAAATGGGGCTGGTCCAGTACCATATGTGACGGTGTTGAGCTTGTATAATCTCAAGGATTCAGAGGGGTCTCTCCTCCACACTATGAGTTGAAACTTCCTATCCGCTTCATTCTTCCATGAATTCCAAGTACATGGTCTTCAAGTTAGAATCTCGAGACAACCTTCGCTCAAGCGACAAAAACCGCCGTTTTGCAACCTCGAAGGAGCTGCCTAATTCATTTGGATCAGATTTAAACGGCAGCCTAACTTCAAACCGACCGGATGGCAATACCTGAGTAGTCTTCCTATAATGGTCTTCACATAACTTGTGCTCAGGCGACAGAATTTTCTTTGGATTTGGCATTTCCTCCAGCGACCAAAATTTCTGTAGTGTGCTGTCAATCGGTACTAAAGGTTCTTCAATACAACTGAAACTATTCACAACTTGTTTCGGGACTGCAGACTTGTATCTGCCTACAACAACCCAACCAAGTAGGGTCTTTTGTAGAGTTGGATCGTCAGGACCTTGTCTAATTTGACCAACAGCTAGCAATTCGAAAAATGATTCTGCTCCTATCAACATATCAATTTTTTTGTGACTTGTAGAAATATGGGTCTGCTAATGGTAGGTTCTTCGGGATCTTCCAATCACTGACGTTCACCGACTGATCAGGATGGTAACCGGAAATCGACTTTAAGATCCAGAAATCGAACGAGATCTCAATACCATTTATTCGCGACTTCACCACTGTGTGTACCTTTTTTTTGACTTGAGAACTGGACTCGCCAATACCAAGTAAGTTGATACACGACTCCTCTCTACGAATCTGTAAGCGGCTCGCCAGTTTTTCTGTTATAAAATTCGTTTGAGACCTAGAGTCCAGCAGAGCTCGGCCCAAAACGTATTCTCCGTTTTTCGTACGGACGCTACGATTGACGTAGCCAAAATCCCCATGTCCAAGGACGTGGCATGCATAACATGTGACGTGGAAGGCTGATCTTGGTTAAAAGTAGGAGATATGGTCTCTGGCGGGGGTGGCAACGCTAAACTGTTGTCAGGCACTGTATATCTATGAAGCAGAATATGGTGTGAGCGGTCACAAGCTCGACACTTTTTGCCTTTGCATTTCGAAACAGTATGGCCTTTTCGCAGACAATTGATACATAAGGAGGCAGACTTAACAAACTCGAACCTTTGCATTACAGAGAGACGCCCAAACGGGGTTCAATTCTGTAGCAAATGATCTGCTGCATTGCAATAGCTACATGTTTGCTGAGGCTTGCTGTTGGAGAAGGAACACGAGAATGAGCTACGAATTTGTGGCTTGCTCGACACAATTTTATCTGGCTTCGGCCTTGTCGATTCTTTAGCTGATAAATGCTGATATAGGCGATTTAACATTTTCTCAAAATCGGCCCAAAGCGGCAAAGTCTCTAAATCGAGCTGTTCCTCCCATTTTTGTTTAGTCATTGGGTCGACTCTATTCAATACCAAATATATCAACATTGCATTTGAAATTTTTGTATCATCTCCTATCGATAACAGAGAACCATAAATCGAAGCAACAGTATCGATAAGGTTTCTCAAGGAGGAAGCGGACTGATGCGATATTAGGCAGACTAAACAATGTTGATATATTATTCATAAAGATGAGGCATTCGTTATCGTAAACCTTTTTTAAACTGGCTAGTGCATTTTCGTAATTGCTCTCGGTGACTTGGTAAGCTTTAACTGTTCCAAAAGCTTCACCAGAGAGACATGAAATTAAATGGTTAAATTTTTTGATAACTGGAATGCTGGCGTCTTTATGAACCAAAGTTTCGAAAAGGCTGATGAAATTTTTGAACTCCAAATAATCTCCACTGAATTTTGGCAATGCCAAATTCGGAAGTCGCGCACGAGTTGGAGCTACAGCAGCTGATCTCGGAGCTTCGCTAACGCTTGTTACCTTCAAGGCAGACAACAGGGACATTATTTTTGCCTTGGTCACTATACAAAGCTTTTCCAACTCGTCGCCAAATTCATCGATACAACCTATGTCTTCTATCTATTCTTGTAATTGATTTGCCTTACTAATTGAAGCATTTAAGCATTTCTAGTTGACATTTCAATTCTTCCTCTAATAGCGGAGACGATCCCGTTTCTAATCGCTCATTTAATCGGCGAATTGTTCTGACCCGACTTTGGAGCTTGCTTTTCAGCTCTTCCAGAACAGATTTATTTTTGGTTTCTAGGCTCATTTTAAATTAAATATTTAAATTAAATTAATTAAATTTTATTTCTGAATTAAATAAATAAATGGCCGAAACAAATTATCTCAAATCAGACAGACAATATAATTTAATAGTCTTCGAATCAATAATTATAAATTTATTAAACCAAAAAAATTGGTTATTTTTAATTTGATAAATTATTAATTTATTGTTCAAAATGTATATTAAATATTTTTCTGATGAGAACAACGAAAACAAATTATTTAAATTGAAATTCAAGTCACGCAGTATCAATTAATAGTGGGTGCGAAATGACGCCGAAAAGAGTATACCCGCAGAATACAGGGTAGAGCGTCTCTTGATGGTCCGCTAATCTAAGCGCGCGCTAATCTAACGAAAAAGGGCCAAACAACAACAACGCAGGAGCGGTGCAAAAACGAAGCGGTGTATGTGTATTTATTTTATCAACCAATAAATTGAATAATTTGCATGCAATCTAGCTCTACTATATTGATACGTACATATGTGCCAAGAACTGAAAGCGAGGTGCAATATTCCAGCACAAGACAATAAACATTAAATTTGTCTATAACTCTAGCTTTCAATTTTTTGCACAAATACCTGTGATTTCCGAATGCTAATTTTAGCGGCCACTTTCCTTAAAAGTTCCCTCGATGGGGGCGGCAATTCCGGAAGCAGGGTATTTCGCGACCGACACGGAATATGTTTAAGAAATATTTATTGTTTAAACACAATCGCGCGTCGCGGGCAACAATATATTTATTTATTGCACTCAAAAAAAAACAAAGAACAATTTTTTTTTTTTTTTATGTTGCACTTTTATATTATTATATATATATATTATAGTACATATTACTACGACAACGAAAAAATGCGTGTGCTCGTGTTGAATTCAATTTTTCGACATATTTCTCTATTTAACATATGTGTTCTTAGGCCTAGCTTAACAGAGGTTGGCGAAGACGGGGCGAATTCGCAAAGAGCGAGAGGGAACTTTATTATGCTCCCGCCTTCGCCCTAAACTAACTTACACTAGGCTTCAAATTTTTTCTACTTCACATGCCAACAATAAACAACAAACAATAAACAACAAACAATAAACAATGACCGACAATATGAGTTCCGCCAAAAATGGCTTTTTAAGACATCAAGATACCGCAACACCAGAGCAAGTGTCGCAAGAATGTTTTAACAGCCAAATGCTTCGGTTAAGGGAGCCCAGACGAACGGCCACTCCGAAGCAGATACAGCCACCAACTGCACCCCGAGTTGGATCATAGTCTCCCGTTTCAAGCGCCAGCACAAAAGGTGAACAGAAGGGTGTTCGGCTAGGTAAATGGAACTTAAAATTTGACGGAACAAGCCGCGGTATGACCGTTGAAAGTTTTTTATTCCGTGTGGAAAGACTACAAGAATTATATGGAATAAGTCGACAGCAAGTGTACAGAGAATTTCATAGTCTGCTGATCGGCGCAGCCAGCAAGTGGCATTGGCAACTCATGGAGGATCGAGCCGAGGATTACGATTTTGATTACTATTCGCTCACCAGGGAAATGAAACGCGCTTTTTCTACAACTGGAGGTGACCTAATGAAGATCAAAGAGAATTTCATAGTCTGCTGATCGGCGCAGCCAGCAAGTGGCATTGGCAACTCATGGAGGATCGATCCGAGGATTACGATTTTGATTACTATTCGCTCACCAGGGAAATGAAACGCGCTTTTTCTACAACTGGAGGTGACCTAATGAAGATCAAAGAGTTGATGGATAGAAAACAAGGGTATAACGAGTCCTTCAGCGATTATGTCGCCGACAGGCACAACATACACTTTAAGTTAAAACACAAGATCGCCGAGGGTAAATTTGTAGAAGCATAACCTGAACTCCCAGATGGGTGGGTTACTGTTGACGTCTTCAATAAGGTCTCTGGCAGAGCTTAAATAGGAGGGGCTCAGAGTGGTTAAGAAACCATGGGAAACCGCAGACCTGTAAATGAGATCCAACGCTTAGAGAGGCAAGGACGTATTCCCGATGGTGTCCTTGTGGAAGAATTCCAACGCAGACCGGAAGACAGCCGCGAGCCCAACAAAACAGCGCCTGGGTGCGGAAACTCTTTGCAAATCATATTATTTGCTATACGTGTGGATACGGAGTTGATTTCTACCGCCAACACGCCGGCAACAAGAATCCGTGCACGTCTCGGTTCCATGAGTCCACTTGTCGTTTTTGCCAGAAGTCCGGTATGGACGATAAATCGGGAAATTCGTCATACCCATGAATTACCGTAAGCTCACGCCGAATTATCAAACACACAACAACGAGTTGTTAGTACGAATTGTATTTGAAAAATTACAGAAGCATTCTAGAAGGAAAAAAAACAGATCACAACCGATAACATCTAACTTTACATAATAGCCCGGCTAGCGCAGTCAGCAGAGCGTGGTGGGTCGAAGCCACACGTTAATGGGCGCATAATGAGAACCATCTACAAACAAAGAAAAAGGAAAAAGAAACAACAAAAATACAAGAAAATTGCGTACGGTCTTTCTTTTTGCCAAGTCATTTTATGCGTAACCGCATCGATCACTTCCAGCCTGTTGCGTACACCCTTTTCGGGAGATCGTAAGACTTTGAAGATTTAAAACCAGAATCTAAAAAGCAGGGGAAGGGGTACTATCACCCCGTTCACTCAGTTGGACTGCGACAAAGAAAATGCAAGTCGACGATAACCGAGTCTCCGATGACCCGGTCAGCGGACGAAATAGATTGCAGAATGTAAAGAAAATCAACACCAGTTCCGGGCACACTTCACCGAAGGGGTATTGACTCCCCAAAAGAGGGGACAGCGAGAAATATGATTCGTCGGTGGGAACACTTGGCATAGAAGACCAATAGACCAGATAAAGCTCTATGCCGGTATAAAAAGACCATGGTTCACCGATGAAAAGTCAGTCAGTACCGGGGAAAACACCCGCAGTCAGTACCGGGAAAAACACCCGCAGTCAATACCCGGGTAAACTCCCGTAGTGCGTCGGTACTCGGGGAAAACATCCGTAGTCAACACCCAGAAATAGTCATCGGTACATCAAATACCCGGGCAATTATCCTTCTGTCCTTCGAGGGGAGGACTCAGGGATAACTCCAGTCTCGAAGAAAAACATTAAGAAGCAAAGACACCAGCATCCAGCATAAAGATCGTAAAAAGTACAAGAGATCCGTACAGCGGAGGCGAGACCATCACCATGGCCTGGACAGGATTGCATCCGGTGTCCCACAAAGAGCTTAATTAGAAATACTAACGGCAAAACAATTAAAAGAACAAGTGAAGAAGAACCGGTGCATGACCATTAAAGTGAACATCAGCAAAAACAAACAACAGCAAGTGCTCGCTTCAAGTAACCTGAGAGCCGAGTAACAGCAAAAGAGTGCTACAAAAGAACAGAAACCCAACTCATTCATACTTATATATATATATGCATACTCCACTTAGTGTATTTTTTTTTTTTATTTTGTGTGTGTGTTCGATTACAATTAATTGGTGCACGAAAGTATATGTATGTATACCTCCATCACTATATATATAGCAACACCCAGGATCCAACGCGTCGAGATCTCATCGCTCCCGATTAAAATGGGGTAAGTTTGACGGAACCCTGTTCCCAAGTTTTTTTATGTTCATTTATATATTTACATATATTCTCGTGCTCATTTTAATTTTACACTATTAGTAAATATAAGAATACTTGTGTCAGGTGTAAAGAAATAATTTCTTATTGTTAGCCTCTCTATTGTGTTCAATATTCTTCTAAATAAATAAAAATTGCTTTTCAGCGACGACTTTCCACCTTGTTTTTGTTATGCAATAACAAGAGCCCTCAGAGCGACGTTTGTAGTCGTGAATAGCCAACAATTTTTGGTGCTTGGTGATGAATTCGATACTCCTCGCTAAAAACAGTTATAGCCAACGTATCATAATTTTTGTATGCTAGCTTTTTAATTCTATTCATTATATTACATGGCACTATCCAACAATAACTACAAAAGGGGATCGTATTGCGCGGCCCGCGACGATCCATAAGGCATGCGGATGCATGAAGGGAAGGGGACGTGGCCGAAACATTGCCCGATCGTTTTACGATCAAGCTACAGCTTGTGGGGCAGTGAGGACTGCTGACTGACGAACGGTACGAACTTTTTCAGGCACTACTAATATTTATTCTCGTTATGTTGGAGAGGTGAGGGGCTTACCAACTTCCCGCGACTCGAAATCGACGAGCTTACGCCGGCATCTTGGTGCCTGAACATCGGATGCCCCTCCCTCGGCCTGAGTCCTTTCCCAGGACACAGGCACGAATACACCGACGTAACAAAGTCCATCCACTCTGTCATCAACAAGAAACCGGCCGAGGTCATGCGGGGCAGATCCGGACGATCCTCAAAGTGATCTTCACGAAAAAATCAAAAACGCCCAAAATTTGACAAGAAACTTGGGCCGACCTTGGAGCCTTTACGAACCTTTTCAATTTCTACTTGATACTCGTGCTTTTGTACTATTTCGATAATCTTATGAAACGCTTCATTATATTCAGTCGGTGACAGAGTTTCTTCGAAAACTATACTCTTGTCTTTGCATTTTCTTATTAAGCGGAACATATAAGCGAACACTCTAAGCAGTTTGAGGTGTGACTGAAAACCCCTCGATGACATCCAGCAAATCGGAAGTTTGCACAGCAGGGGTCAGCCCGACCACAATCTTCCTAGCTTCCTGACGCAAGACTTCCTCATCCGGCTCGAAATGCGCATTTTTGGGCCAGTTTTCTTCTTCGTCCTTCAGAAATGGTGGACCAGTGAACCAGATCGACTGCCCTATCTCGTCGACGTCACAACCTCTCGAAACGATATCTACTGGGTTCTGCTTTGTGGAAACATGCCGCCATGTAGCTTCTCCTGACCATTATTGAATCTCGAAACGAATGTCGACAACGAAGATGGATGAGATCGAATCCAGTGAAGAGTAACTTCAGAGTCCGACCAGTATACACTTCGTTCGAGAGGGACTTTTAAAAAGGGTTTGATTCTATGGCAGGGATCTGCGAGAAGGTGAGCGGCACTTAACTCAAGCCTTGGGAGCGTTTTGGTCGTGAGCGGCGCTACTTTTGACTTCAAAGTCAACAACGATAATTTAAAACCTTCGGCAGTTTTGCTACGAATATAGACGCAGGCTCCATAAGCTCTCATGGAGGCGTCGGCAAAGGCATGTAGCTGTACCGGTGACAATGGGTCGGTATGCACGAACCGGGGAATCGATATCTCATCCAGTTGAGACAGAGTGCTTTTTATCCCAAGCTGTTTCCAAATGCATCGGAATTGACTCATCCCAATCTAACTTACTAAGCCAGAGTTCCTGCAATAGGATCTTTCCTTTAATCACAATGGAACTTAACAAGCCGAGGGGGTCAAACAGCTTCGATGTCACCGATAGTATGTTAACATGTCATCGACGTAAAAATCGGATCCAATCACGTCGGCAGCTCTAGGGAATGAACATTTAGCAGATTCACTCAACCTCTTTAAACACCGAATAGCGAGAAATGGGGCTGGTCCAGTACCATATGTGACGGTGTTGAGCTTGTATAATCTCAAGGATTCAGAGGGGTCTCTCCTCCACACTATGAGTTGAAACTTCCTATCCGCTTCATTCTTCCATGAATTCCAAGTACATGGTCTTCAAGTTAGAATCTCGAGACAACCTTCGCTCAAGCGACAAAAACCGCCGTTTTGCAACCTCGAAGGAGCTGCCTAATTCATTTAGATCAGATTTAAACGGCAGCCTAACTTCAAACCGACCGGATGGCAATACCTGAGTAGTCTTCCTATAATGGTCTTCACATAACTTGTGCTCAGGCGACAGAATTTTCTTTGAATTTGGCATTTCCTCCAGCGACCAAAATTTCTGTAGTGTGCTGTTAATCGATACTAAAGGTTCTTCACTACAACTGAAACTATTCACAACTTGTTTCGGGACTGCAGACTTGTATCTGCCTACAACAACCCAACAATCGTCAGGACCTTGTCTAATTTGACCAACAGCTAGAAATTCGAAAAATGATTCTGCTCCTATCAACATATCAATTTTTTTGTGACTTGTAGAAATATGGGTCTGCTAATGGTAGGTTCTTCGGGATCTTCCAATCACTGACGTTCACCGACTGATCAGGATGGTAACCGGAAATCGACTTTAAGATCCAGAAATCGAACGAGATCTCACTACCATTTATTCGCGACTTCACCACTGTGTGTACCTTTTTATACCCGTTACTCGTAGAGTAAGAGGGTATACTAGATTCGTTGAAAAGTATGTTGTAACAGGCAGAAGGAAGGGTTTCCGACCATATAAAGTATATATATTCTTGATCAGGACCAAAAGCCGAGTCGATATGACCATGTCCGTCTGTCCGTCTGTCCGTCTGTCTGTCCGTCCGTATGAACGCTGTGATCTCAGGAACTACAAAAGCTACAAAGTTGAGATTAAGCATACAGACTCCAGAGACATAGACGCAGCGCAAGTTTGTCGATTCATGTTGCCACGCCCACTCTAACGCCCAAAACTGTTACGCCCACACTTTTGGAAAATAATTTGATATTTTTTCATTTTTGTATTAGTCTTGTAAATTTCTATCGATGTGCCAAAAAACTTTTTGCCACGCCCACTCTAACGCCCACAAACGTCCAAGCTGCCACGCCCACACTTTTGGAAAATAATTTGATATTTTTTCATTTTTGTATTAGTCTTGTAAATTTCTATCGATGTGCCAAAAAACTTTTTGCCACGCCCACTCCAACACCCACAAACCGCCAAAAAACTGTCAGTGCTGAAGACACTCCTTCGCACTTCCAATATCTGAGTTACGGGTATCAGATAGCATTCTCTCTTGTTTTTTTTAAATTGGCTTTATTTTTATTAATTTTTTTCCAGGTCGTTCCACGTTTCAGCAATATAATCCAGGTAAGCCTCACATCCACGTTTCAGCAATATAATCCATTTTAAACTATATTTTAATAATTGGTTTACGTCAGTAAGCCTTCTGATTTCGTTCAAGGAAATAGGAATCTTTGTGATTAAATTTAAAGTGCAAGGTGGGCATGTCGGATAGATAAATAATTAATAAGCATGCACTGTTTCTACTTAAGTCCAATATTCTATTAATAGTCAAATAATTTATGACAATAAAAGTTGGAAGTTATGCCTGTTTAGGTACCCTTATATTCCAATACAGGAATTTAGTTCGTTGAACCTTATAACACTCTTCTTTGCTGAATACGAAAAGCCCCATGTTGGGCACCAAATCATGGGTAAGGACTAACGCCGAGGGAGAGGCATCCAATTTTTAGGCACCAGGTTTCCAGCGTAAGCTCGTCGTATTTGGATCGTGGGATCTTGGTAAGGCTCTCACCTCTCCAACATAACGAGAATAAATATTAGAAAATAATTACATTCGTACCGTTCGTCAGTCAGCAGTCCATACTTATCGTAAAACGATCGGGCAGTGTTTCGGCCCGGGCAGTGTTTCAGTCAATCGTTACGTAATTATTTTTGAATACTTCTGTTCTTGCGTCAGCACCCCTTTTGAAAATGTTTACCTACTCATTTTGTTGTAGTTAATAGCATAGTTCTACCCGTTACTCGTAGAGTAAAAGGGTATACTAGATTCGTTGAAAAGTATTTAACAGGCAGAAGGAAGCGTTTCCGACCATAAAAAGTATATATATTCTTGGTCTGGATCAATAGCCAAATCGATATGGCCATGTCCGTCTGTCCGTCCGCCGGTCCGTCTGTCTTTCTGTCCGTCTGTCCGTCTGACCTTCTGTCCGTTTGTCCGTATGAACGTCGAAATCTCAGGAACTACAAAAGCTAGAAAGTTGAGATTAAGCATACAGACTCCAGAGACATAGACGCAGCGTAAGTTTGTTGATTTATGTTGCCACGCCCACTCTAACGCCCACAAACCGCCCAAAACTGCCACGCCCACACTTTTGGAAAATAATTTGATATTTTTTCATTTTTGTATTAGTCTTGTAAATTTCTATCGATGTGCCAAAAAACTTTTTGCCACGCCCACTCTAACGCCCACAAACCGTCAAAGCTGCCACGCCCACACTTTTGGAAAATAATTTCATATTTTTTCATTTTTGTATTAGTCTTATAAATTTCTATCGATTTGCCAAAAAACTTTTTGCCACGCCCACTCCAACACCCACAAACCGCCAAAAAACTGTCAGTGCTGAAGACACTCCTTCGCACTTCCAATATCTGAGTTACGGGTATCAGATAGCATTCTCTCTTGTTTTTTTTAAATTGGCTTTATTTTTATTAATTTTTTTCCAGGTCGTTCCACGTTTCAGCAATATAATCCAGGTAAGCCTCACATCCACGTTTCAGCAATATAATCCATTTTAAACTATATTTTAATAATTGGTTTACGTCAGTAAGCCTTCTGATTTCGTTCAAGGAAATAGGAATCTTTGTGATTAAATTTAAAGTGCAAGGTGGGCATGTCGGATAGATAAATAATTAATAAGCATGCACTGTTTCTACTTAAGTCCAATATTCTATTAATAGTCAAATAATTTATGACAATAAAAGTTGGAAGTTATGCCTGTTTAGGTACCCTTATATTCCAATACAGGAATCTAGTTCGTTGAACCTTATAACACTCTTCTTTGCTGAATACGAAAAGCCCCATGTTGGGCACCAAATCATGGGTAAGGACTAACGCCGAGGGAGAGGCATCCAATTTTTAGGCACCAGGTTTCCAGCGTAAGCTCGTCGTATTTGGATCGTGGGATCTTGTAAGGCTCTCACCTCTCCAACATAACGAGAATAAATATTAGAAAATAATTACATTCGTACCGTTCGTCAGTCAGCAGTCCATACTTATCGTAAAACGATCGGGCAGTGTTTCGGCCCGGGCAGTGTTTCAGTCAATCGTTACGTAATTATTTTTGAATACTTCTGTTCTTGCGTCAGCACCCCTTTTGAAAAATGTTTACCTACTCATTTTGTTGTAGTTAATAGCATAGTTCTACCCGTTACTCGTAGAGTAAAAGGGTATACTAGATTCGTTGAAAAGTATTTAACAGGCAGAAGGAAGCGTTTCCGACCATAAAAAGTATATATATTCTTGGTCTGGATCAATAGCCAAATCGATATGGCCATGTCCGTCTGTCCGTCCGCCGGTCCGTCTGTCTTTCTGTCCGTCTGTCCGTCTGACCTTCTGTCCGTTTGTCCGTTTGTCCGTATGAACGTCGAAATCTCAGGAACTACAAAAGCTGGAAAGTTGAGATTAAGCATACAGACTCCAGAGACATAGACGCAGCGAAAGTTTGTTGATTTATGTTGCCACGCCCACTCTAACGCCCAAAACTGTTACGCCCACACTTTTGGAAAATAATTTGATATTTTTTCATTTTTGTATTAGTCTTGTAAATTTCTATCGATGTGCCAAAAAACTTTTTGCCACGCCCACTCTAACGCCCACAAACCGTCCAAAGCTGCCACGCCCACACTTTTGGAAAATAATTTCATATTATTTCATTTTTGTATTAGTCTTATAAATTTCTATCGATTTGCCAAAAAACTTTTTGCCACGCCCACTCCAACACCCACAAACCGCCAAAAAACTGTCAGTGCTGAAGACACTCCTTCGCACTTCCAATATCTGAGTTACGGGTATCAGATAGCATTCTCTCTTGTTTTTTTTAAATTGGCTTTATTTTTATTAATTTTTTTCCAGGTCGTTCCACGTTTCAGCAATATAATCCAGGTAAGCCTCACATCCACGTTTCAGCAATATAATCCATTTTAAACTATATTTTAATAATTGGTTTACGTCAGTAAGCCTTCTGATTTCGTTCAAGGAAATAGGAATCTTTGTGATTAAATTTAAAGTGCAAGGTGGGCATGTCGGATAGATAAATAATTAATAAGCATGCACTGTTTCTACTTAAGTCCAATATTCTATTAATAGTCAAATAATTTATGACAATAAAAGTTGGAAGTTATGCCTGTTTAGGTACCCTTATATTCCAATACAGGAATTTAGTTCGTTGAACCTTATAACACTCTTCTTTGCTGAATACGAAAAGCCCCATGTTGGGCACCAAATCATGGGTAAGGACTAACGCCGAGGGAGAGGCATCCAATTTTTAGGCACCAGGTTTCCAGCGTAAGCTCGTCGTATTTGGATCGTGGGATCTTGATAAGGCTCTCACCTCTCCAACGAGAATAAATATTAGAAAATAATTACATTCGTACCGTTCGTCAGTCAGCAGTCCATACTTATCGTAAAACGATCGGGCAGTGTTTCGGCCCGGGCAGTGTTTCAGTCAATCGTTACGTAATTATTTTTGAATACTTCTGTTCTTGCGTCAGCACCCCTTTTGAAAATGTTTACCTACTCATTTTGTTGTAGTTAATAGCATAGTTCTACCCGTTACTCGTAGAGTAAAAGGGTATACTAGATTCGTTGAAAAGTATTTAACAGGCAGAAGGAAGCGTTTCCGACCATAAAAAGTATATATATTCTTGGTCTGGATCAATAGCCAAATCGATATGGCCATGTCCGTCTGTCCGTCCGCCGGTCCGTCTGTCTTTCTGTCCGTCTGTCCGTCTGACCTTCTGTCCGTTTGTCCGTTTGTCCGTATGAACGTCGAAATCTCAGGAACTACAAAAGCTGGAAAGTTGAGATTAAGCATACAGACTCCAGAGACATAGACGCAGCGAAAGTTTGTTGATTTATGTTGCCACGCCCACTCTAACGCCCACAAACCGCCCAAAACTGCCACGCCCACACTTTTGGAAAATAATTTGATATTTTTTCATTTTTGTATTAGTCTTGTAAATTTCTATCGATGTGCCAAAAAACTTTTTGCCACGCCCACTCTAACGCCCACAAACCGTCCAAAGCTGCCACGCCCACACTTTTGGAAAATAATTTCATATTTTTTCATTTTTGTATTAGTCTTATAAATTTCTATCGATTTGCCAAAAAACTTTTTGCCACGCCCACTCCAACACCCACAAACCGCCAAAAAACTGTCAGTGCTGAAGACACTCCTTCGCACTTCCAATATCTGAGTTACGGGTATCAGATAGCATTCTCTCTTGTTTTTTTTAAATTGGCTTTATTTTTATTAATTTTTTTCCAGGTCGTTCCACGTTTCAGCAATATAATCCAGGTAAGCCTCACATCCACGTTTCAGCAATATAATCCATTTTAAACTATATTTTAATAATTGGTTTACGTCAGTAAGCCTTCTGATTTCGTTCAAGGAAATAGGAATCTTTGTGATTAAATTTAAAGTGCAAGGTGGGCATGTCGGATAGATAAATAATTAATAAGCATGCACTGTTTCTACTTAAGTCCAATATTCTATTAATAGTCAAATAATTTATGACAATAAAAGTTGGAAGTTATGCCTGTTTAGGTACCCTTATATTCCAATACAGGAATCTAGTTCGTTGAACCTTATAACACTCTTCTTTGCTGAATACGAAAAGCCCCATGTTGGGCACCAAATCATGGGTAAGGACTAACGCCGAGGGAGAGGCATCCAATTTTTAGGCACCAGGTTTCCAGCGTAAGCTCGTCGTATTTGGATCGTGGGATCTTGGTAAGGCTCTCACCTCTCCAACATAACGAGAATAAATATTAGAAAAATAATTACATTCGTACCGTTCGTCAGTCAGCAGTCCATACTTATCGTAAAACGATCGGGCAGTGTTTCGGCCCGGCCAGTGTTTCAGTCAATCGTTACGTAATTATTTTTGAATACTTCTGTTCTTGCGTCAGCACCCCTTTTGAAAATGTTTACCTACTCATTTTGTTGTAGTTAATAGCATAGTTATACCCGTTACTCGTAGAGTAAAAGGGTATACTAGATTCGTTGAAAAGTATTTAACAGACAGAAGGAAGCGTTTCCGACCATAAAAAGTATATATATTCTTGGTCTGGATCAATAGCCAAATCGATATGGCCATGTCCGTCTGTCCGTCCGCCGGTCCGTCTGTCTTTCTGTCCGTCTGTCCGTCTGTCCGTCTGACCTTCTGTCCGTTTGTCCGTTTGTCCGTATGAACGTCGAAATCTCAGGAACTACAAAAGCTGGAAAGTTGAGATTAAGCATACAGACTCCAGAGACATAGACGCAGCGAAAGTTTGTTGATTTATGTTGCCACGCCCACTCTAACGCCCAAAACTGCCACGCCCACACTTTTGGAAAATAATTTGATATTTTTTCATTTTTGTATTAGTCTTGTAAATTTCTATCGATGTGCCAAAAAACTTTTTGCCACGCCCACTCTAACGCCCACAAACCGCCCAAAACTGCCACGCACACACTTTTGAAAAATGTTTTGATATTTTTTCATTTTTATATTGGTCTTGTAAATTTCTATCGATTTGCCAAAAAACATTTTGCCACGCCCACTCTAACGCCCACAAACCGCCCAAAGCTGCTACGCCCACACTTTTGAAAAATGTTTTGAAATTTTTTCATTTTTGTATTGGTCTTGTAAATTTCTATCGATTTGCCAAAAAACTTTTTGCCACGCCCACTCTAACGCCCACAAACCGCGAAAAACTGTGTTTAAGACTCTCCTTCTCCCTTCCACTAACTGAGTAACGGGTATCAGATAGTCGGGGAACTCGACTATAGCGTTCTCTCTTGTTTTTGACTTGAGAACTGGACTCGCCAATACCAAGTAAGTTGATACACGACTCCTCTCTACGAATCTGTAAGCGGCTCGCCAGTTTTTCTTTTTTTTTTTTTTTTTTTTTTTTTTTTGCTTTTTTATTATTTATTGAATCTTCCCTTTGTGTTAAGAGACTAACAATAAGTGTTCAAATCTTAATCTAACTTAATTAACTTTCACTTAGTGATAGTTTTTTTATTAATGCCCTAATAAGTTTATTGCTGGGCTGGGAGGTCGTTGCGGTGCAGCCGGCTTTGACTGCATACTCGGATTAGTTTTCTTGCGAGGGGATTTGTATGTGTGGTCAGCTTTTCGTTATACTTCGTTTTTTTCTCAGCTATTACTTCGATTACTAATTTGATTTTTAGGTCTCTGTGTATGTTTTCGTTCCGAAGGTACCACGGCGCTCCAGTGATAATTCTCAGAATTCTTGACTGTGCTCGCTGAATAATGTCTATGTTACTTCTGGATGCGTTGCCCCACAGCTCGGAGCCATAAGTCCAGATAGGTTTTAAGACGGAGTTGTATAGAAGAACTTTGAACTCCAGACTAAGTGGAGAGCGAGCATTTATGAGCCAGTGGAGGTTCCTTGCTTTAAGTTTAAGATGTATCGATTTGGCTTCTATATGTTTGCGCCAAGTGAGCCGCCTGTCCAGATGAACACCCAGATATGTTACCTCGTCGGCTTGTGGAATGCATATGTTATTCAAGACCAGTGGTGGGCATGTTTGTTTGTTTAAGGTAAAGGTAACCTGCTTGCATTTTTGAACATTTATTGAAATTCTCCAGTCGGCAAGCCATCGTTCTACAGATGTTAAGTGTCGGGATAGGAGTGCGGTGGCTTTTATTGGGCATTTGGAGCGACTGAGTATCGCGGTATCATCAGCGAACGTGGAGGTTGTTAGATTGTAGTCTATGGGGAAATCCGCCGTATACAGGGTGTATAAGATTGGACCCAGTACACTGCCTTGCGGCACTCCAGCTTCGATTGCGCAATCGCGTGAAGTGCTTGTATCGCATCTTATTGCAAACACTCTGTTATATAGGTATGACTTCAGTAGCTTATGTGTGTTTTGGGGCAACAGCTTGATTATTTTAAACAAAAGTCCATCGAGCCACACTCTGTCAAATGCCTGCGCGACGTCTAGAAAAATGGCTGTGCAGTATTCTCGATGTTCAAAAGCAGTACGAATTTCTGACGTGATTCGATTGACCTGTTCGATGGTTCCATGTTTTTCTCTAAAGCCAAATTGATGTGTTGGAAGTGTGTTGTTTATTCTAAGATGAGGGCTAATCCGAAGGAGTAGCATTTTTTCAAACAGCTTTGAAAGACATGTTAGTAAGCTTATCGGTCTATATGATGATGGCTGCGTTTTATCTTTTCCTGGCTTTGGAATCATTACTATGGTCGACTTTTTCCATTTTTGAGGGAAGTATCCAAGCTTGGCGATTGCGTTGAACAACAGGCAGATGTGAAGAATAGCACACTTTGGGAGTTCAATGAGCATTCTTGGAGTTATTAGGTCGTAGCCAGGCGATTTTCTTGGGTTCAGTTGCTCTTTGATAACCTTTGCTAGTTCACATGGTCGGAATTCAATGGGTTCTTGAGGATCTAGATTGGCTGCTATTAAAGGAGGGAGAATAAATGTGTTGGTAGAGGGATTTGGTCGGAATACATTTTGTAAATGGTCAGCGAAAGCACTGGCTCTTTCTTCATCACTTCGAAACCAGGTGCCAGAGGGACTTCGTAGTGGCATAATTGGCGCTATTGGAGTCTTTAGGTTTCTGTGAGCTCTCCAAAGAGGGTACTTAGTGCTGGTGGGAGAGAGTTGCTCGATATATGAACGTTGGCTGTTTTTTTCCTCTTGTTTGAGAGCATTGGTAAGCCTGCGTGTGGCTATCTTAAGCATGTGCTTTGTAATTGGTGATCTATTAGACTGCCAATCCCTTCGTAGGCGTCGTTTATCTAATACCAGCCGCTCGATTTCGCGATTAGTTTTGATGTAGTTTGGTTTTGCATACGTCACTGGCGGGGTTGAAGCCTTTGCAGCCGAAACTAAAATGTTTCCAAGAGTTTCCGTTGACTTGTCTATATCCTCCTTTGTAGATAATGCCGTCGTTAGTTCTATGTGTGAACAGACATACTTTTGATACCTTGGCCAGTTTGTTCTAAAATTTGTGAGTCTATACGGTGGGTCGACGATGTGGGGGCGAGTTAGCATATTTAGAAAAACAGGTGAGTGATCTGATGATAAATCTGCTAGTGCTTCGGCGGTGACCATGTTGCGGGGGACATGTTTAGTAATTGCAAAATCGATCAGGTCTGGGATTTTTCTTGGGTCTGCTGGCCAGTATGTAGGCTTACCCGGGGATACATAGTCTAGCTTGTTTTCTGGCTTCGTAAGCGCATTGTACAATTGCTTACCCTTTGGCGTCACAAGTCGAGATCCCCAATGGGTGTGCTTGGCGTTATAGTCACCCGCTGCGATGAACCTGTCACCTAGTGTGTTAAAGAATTCCATGAATTGATCCTCAGAGATTGGAAAGCGCGGTGGGCAGTAGACTGCGGCTAGAGTCGTTGAACCATTGTTGAGTTGTAAGGCTATGGACGTAGATTGTAAGTAGTTTTTGTCAAAATTGTTTAAGTGGTGGTGTTTTATGCGATTTCTGATGAGTATTCCAGTGCCTCCATGAGCTTTACCATCTGGATGATTTGTACCATAGAACAAGTATCCTGGTATATGAAAATTGTTTTTATTTGTGAGGTGCGTTTCTGATAGTAGCATTACGTCGATGTTTTTTTCGTAAATGAACTGTGTGAGCTCTTGTGTATGCCGTGAAACGCCATTTGCGTTCCACAGAGATATCCGTAGGGAAGCCATTATGGGGATTTTGAAGATACAAGAAGTTGAATCAGGATATTTTGGTTTTTCATGAGCTCTTGCAAAGTATTTTGCATGAACGTCATAAAGTCTTTCATGCTTTGCTGTAGGGATAGCATCATAGCTTCGATGCCACTTTGTTGTGTTTGTTGGATGTTTGTCGGTGTATGTTCGGAATGAGCAGTTCTTGTCGGTGGGGCGGGCACTTCTAGTCCGGATTTTAGGGCGCTAGCGAAAGAAATTGTTGGAGTAGTGCTTGGGACAGTTAGGGGTGGTTGAAAAATCGGTTGCGGAGAGTAGAAATTGACTTTGTTGTATGTATGTGCTGTGGCAATACGTTTGTTTAGGCGGCTCTTCAATTCTTTGTACACCACACAGCCTCTGTAGTTTGCAGTATGTTTTTCCCCGCAGTTACTGCATTTCTTCACAGACTTATCGTCCTTGTTTTTGGGGCAGTTTGCGGTAGTATGAGGTTCGCTACAGACAACACATACGGACTTAAGGGTGCAGTATGCCTTGGTGTGGCCGTATTCTTGGCAATTAGTACATTGAACTGGATTGATACGTTTGTGCGGCTCCTCCACGGTGATCCTCCGATGTAGCAAGTACTGTAAATTGTATATTGGGTGCACTTCGTTTTTCTTTAGTGCCTGGAGCTCTGGTTCGAGTGGAATAGTGGCTGCGGAACTTTGTCTTTGTTTAAAATATTAATAGCTGTCTTTGCAGAAAAGTTTTTGGCCTTCAGAGCCTCAATTATCTCAGCTGGTGTCACTGTTGCTTCAATGCCCTTAAGTACAACCTGTAGCCCTTTGCAACTTTTTAATTGGTATGTGTAGTAGTTTTTACCAGCATCATTTAGGTATTTAGTCACTATACGGTGGTCTGCTTCTGTTTGGATCTGTAGTTTTATTTCATGAATATTTCCTTTTTTAAGTGGGATAATGTGGAATTTGCTGTCACCAATCAAAGCAACGAGTTTATTTACAAGTGCATTTGTACTTTGTTCTCGTATGAAAATTGGTGGAGGCCTGGTCTTTTTTGGTTCCCCTACCGTTTTTTCGTTGGGTTGTTCGGTCGCAGAATCAGCCAAGATAGCATATCAGTTTGAATTGTTTACTGCAGAGTTTTCATTGCCGTTGTTGGTTCGATTGATTTTGGGTTGATTACCTGCCTTATTGTTATGAGGGCTGAGCTTTCTCTTGATTTGGATGTAGCGATCCATGCCAGTCTGCACAGTCGAAATCGACTTCTGCTTTTGTTTTGATTCTTCTTTGCGTGCATTATTGTTGTTGCAAACGGTCAGTGCTGCTGAATTATTTACAGCTGGCACAGCGATGATTAGTTGGGCCGCTGACGAAGTTGTTGTTGTGGTAGCAGTGACAGTTGCCAGTGAGGTCACTGCACTCGTTATTGCAGTGTTACAGTTACCCGGGACGGTCGTTTGGCGCTGCGAGAGGAGCGGGGTAGGAGAGGCGGTCTCTTCGCTCCACGACTTGTGAGCTGAAGCAGGCAGAGAGGGAGAGCAAGAACGCGGTCTGTCGTTCTCTGAGGGCAAAAGTTTCGAGTTAGTTCGTCTTGTTCACATTGTCGCTGAGAACGTATGTCGTTTTGATTCATTGTTCTAAGTCCACATATAACAATTACCAGAACAATATGGAATAATTATTTATTTTAGTAAATAATTACTATAGTCAATAATTGTTAGTTGTGCAAACTGCACTTTACACTTTGTGTTTAACTTTCACTATACTGTTGTAGTTTTTAGAACTTGCTATTCGTAGCTTGAAAGAAACACGTCTGCACTCGCCGACGTTCGATTCCAGAAGATTCGCCAGTTTTTCTGTTATAAAATTCGTTTGAGACCTAGAGTCCAGCAGAGCTCGGCCCAAAACGTATTCTCCGTTTTTCGTACGGACGCTTACGATTGACGTAGCCAAAATCCCCATGTCCAAGGACGTGGCATGCATAACATGTGACGTGGAAGGCTGATCTTGGTTAAAAGTAGGAGATATGGTCTCTGGCGGGGGTGGCAACGCTAAACTGTTCTCAGGCACTGTATATCTATGAAGCAGAATATGGTGTGAGCGGTCACAAGCTCGACACTTTTTGCCTTTGCATTTCGAAACAGTATGGCCTTTTCGCAGACAATTGATACATAAGGAGGCAGACTTAACAAACTCGAACCTTTGCATTACAGAGAGACGCCCAAACGGGGTTCAATTCTGTAGCAAATGATCTGCTGCATTGCAATAGCTACATGTTTGCTGAGGCTTGCTGTTGGAGAAGGAACACGAGAATGAGCTACGAATTTGTGGCTTGCTCGACACAATTTTATCTGGCTTCGGCCTTGTCGATTCTTTAGCTGATAAATGCTGATATAGGCGATTTACCATTTTCTCAAAATCGGCCCAAAGCGGCAAAGTCTCATAATCGAGCTGTTCCTCCCATTTTTGTTTAGTCATTGGGTCGACTCTATTCAATACCAAATATATCAACATTGCATTTGAAATTTTTGTATCATCTCCTATCGATAACAGAGAACCATAAATCGAAGCAACAGTATCGATAAGGTTTCTCAAGGAGGAAGCGGACTGATGCGATATTAGGCAGACTAAACAATGTTGATATATTATTCATAAAGATGAGGCATTCGTTATCGTAAACCTTTTTTAAACTGGCTAGTGCATTTTCGTAATTGCTCTCGGTGACTTGGTAAGCTTTAACTGTTCCAAAAGCTTCACCAGAGAGACATGAAATTAAATGGTTAAATTTTTCGATAACTGGAATGCTGGCGTCTTTATGAACCAAAGTTTCAAAAAGGCTGATGAAATTTTTGAACTCCAAATAATCTCCACTGAATTTTGGCAATGCCAAATTCGGAAGTCGCGCACGAGTTGGAGCTACAGCAGCTGATCTCGGAGCTCCGCTAACGCTTGTTACCTTCAATGCAGACAATAGGGACATTATTTTTGCCTTGGTCACTATACAAAGCTCTTCCAACTCGTCGCCAAATTCATCGATACAACCTATGTCTTCTATCTATTCTTGTAATTGATTTGCCTTACTAATTGAAGCATTTAAGCATTTCTAGTTGACATTTCAATTCTTCCTCTAATAGCGGAATCGATCCCGTTTCTAATCGCTCATTTAATCGGCGAATTGTTCTGACCCGACTTTGGAGCTTGCTTTTCAGCTCTTCCAGAACAGATTTATTTTTGGTTTCTAGGCTCATTTTAAATTAAATATTTAAATTAAATTAATTAAATTTTATTTCTGAATTAAATAAATAAATGGCCGAAACAAATTATCTCAAATCAGACAGACAATATAATTTAATAGTCTTCGAATCAATAATTATAAATTTATTAAACCAAAAAAATAGGTTATTTTTAATTTCATAAATTATTAATTTATTGTTCGAAATGTATATTAAATATTTTCCTGATGAGAACAACGAAAACAAATTATTTAAATTGAAATTCAAGTCACGCAGTATCAATTAATAGTGGGTGCGAAATGACGCCAAAAAGAGTATACCCGCAGAATACAGGGTAGAGCGTCACTTGACGGTCCGCTAATCTAAGCGCGCTCTAATCTAACGAAAAAGGGCCAAACAACAACAACGCAGGTAGCGGTGCAAAAGCGAAGCGGTCTATGTGTATTTATTTTATCAACCAATAAATTGAATAATTTGCATGCAATCTAGCTCTACTATATTGATACGTACATATGTGCCAAGAACTGAAAGCGAGGTGCAATATTCCAGCACAAGACAATAAACATTAAATTTGTCTATAACTCTAGCTTTCAATTTTTTGCATTTTGATTTCCGAATGCTAATTTTAGCGGCCACTTTCCTTAAAAGATCCCTCGATGGGGGCGGCAATTCCGGAAGCAGGGTATTTCGCGACCGACACGGAATATGTTTAAGAAATATTTACTGTTTAAACACAATCGCGCGTCGCGGGCAACAATATATTTATTTATTGCACTCAAAAAAAACAAAGAACAATTTTTTTTTTTTTTATGTTGCACTTTTATATTATTATATATATATATTATAGTATATATTACTACGACAACGAAAAAATGCGTGTGCTCGTGTTGAATTCAATTTTTCGACTTTATCTCTATTTAACATATGTGTTCTTAGGCCTAGCTTAACAGAGGTTGGCGAAGACGGGGCGAATTCGCAAAGAGCGAGAGGGAACTTTATTATGCTCCCGCCTTCGCCCTAAACTAACTTACACTAGACTTCAAATTTTTTCTACTTCACATGCCAACAATAAACAACAAACAATAAACAATGACCGACAATATGAGTTCCGCCAAAAATAGCTTTTTAAGACATCAAGATACCCCAACACCAGAGCAAGTGTCGCAAGAATGTTTTAACAGCCAAATGCTTCGGTTAAGGGAGCCCAGACGGACGGCCACTCCGAAGCAGATACAGCCACCAACTGCACCCCGAGTTAGATCATAGTCTCCCGTTTCAAGCGCCAGCACAAAAGGTGAACAGAAGGGTGTTCGGCTAGATAAATGGAACTTAAAATTTGACGGAACAAGCCGCGGTATGACCGTTGAAAGTTTTTTATTCCGTGTGGAAAGACTACAAGAATTATATGGAATAAGTCGACAGCAAGTGTACAGAGAATTTCATAGTCTGCTGATCGGCGCAGCCAGCAAGTGGCATTGGCAACTCATGGAGGATCGAGCCGAGGATTACGATTTTGATTACTATTCGCTCACCAGGGAAATGAAACGCGCTTTTTCTACAACTGGAGGTGACCTAATGAAGATCAAAGAGTTGATGGATAGAAAACAAGGGTATAACGAGTCCTTCAGCGATTATGTCGCCGACATGTGCAACATACACTTTAAGTTAAGACACAAGATCGCCGAGGGTAAATTTGTAGAAGCATAACCTGAACTCCCAGACTGTTGACGTCTTCAATAAGGTCTCTGGCAGAGCTTAAATAGGAGGGGCTCAGAGTGGCAAGGACGTATTCCCGATGGTGTCCTTGTGGAAGAATTCCAACGCAGACCGGAAGACAGCCGCGAGCCCAACAAAACAGCGCCTGGGTGCGGAAACTCTTTGCAAATCATATTATTTGCTATACGTGTGGATACGGAGTTGATTTCTACCGCCAACACCCCGGCAACAAGAATCCGTGCACGTCTCGGTTCCATGAGTCCACTTGTCGTTTTTGCCAGAAGTCCGGTATGGACGATAAATCGGGAAATTCGTCATACCCATAAATTACCGTAAGCTCACGCCGAATTATCAAACACATAAGAACCTAGAACAACGAGTTGCTAGTACGAGTTGTATTTGAAAAATTACAGAAGCATTCTAGAAGGAAAAAAACAGATCACAACCGATAACATCTAACTTTACATAATAGCCCGGCTAGCGCAGTCAGCAGAGCGTGGTGGGTCGAAGCCACACGTTAATGGGCGCATAATGAGAACCATCTACAAACAAAGAAAAAGGAAAAAGAAACAACAAAAATACAAGAAAATTGCGTACGGTCTTTCTTTTTGCCAAGTCATTTTATGCGTAACCGCATCGATCACTTCGAGCCTGTTGCGTACACCCTTTTCGGGAGATCGTAAGACTTTGAAGATTTAAAACCAGAATCTAAAAAGCAGGGGAAGGGATACTATCACCCCGTTCACTCAGTTGGACTGCGACAAAGAAAATGCAAGTCGACGATAACCGAGACTCCGATGACCCGGTCAGCAGATTGCAGAATGTAAAGAAAATCAACACCAGTTCCGGGCACACTTCACCGAAGGGGTATTGACTCCCCAAAAGAGGGGACAGCGAGAAATATGATTCCTCGGTGGGAACACTTGGCATAGAAGACCAATAGACCAGATAAAGCTCTATGCCGGTATAAAAAGACCATGGTTCACCGATGAAGTCAGTCAGTACCGGGAAAAACCCGCAGTCAATACCCGGGTAAACTCCCGTAGTGCGTCGGTACTCGGGGAAAACATCCGTAGTCAACACCCAGAAATAGTCATCCGTACATCAAATACCCGGGCAATTATCCTTCTGTCCTTCGAGGGGAGGACTCAGGGATAACTCCAGTCTCGAAGAAAAACATTAAGAAGCAAAGACACCAGCATCCAGCATAAAGATCGTAAAAAGTACAAGAGATCCGTACAGCGGAGGCGAGACCATCACCATGGCCTGGACAGGATTGCATCCGGTGTCCCACAAAGAGCTTAATTAGAAATACTAACGGCAAAACAATTAAAAGAACAAGTGAAGAAGAACCGGTGCATGGCCGTTAAAGTGAACATCAGCAAAAACAAACAACAGCAAGTGCTCGCTTCAAGTAACCTGAGAGCCGAGTAACAGCAAAAGAGTGCTACAAAAGAACAGAAACCCAACTCATTCATACTTATATATATATATGCATACTCCACTTAGTGTATTTTTTTTTTTATTTTGTGTGTGTGTTCGATTACAATTAATTGGTGCACGAAAGTATATGTATGTATACCTCCATCACTATATATATAGCAACACCCAGGATCCAACGCGTCGAGATCTCATCGCTCCCGATTAAAATGGGGTAAGTTTGACGGAACCCTGTTCCCAAGTTTTTTTATGTTCATTTATATATTTACATATATTCTCGTGCTCATTTTAATTTTACACCATTAGTAAATATAAGAATACTTGTGTCAGGTGTAAAGAAATAATTTCTTATTGTTAGCCTCTCTATTGTGTTCAATATTCTTCTAAATAAATAAAAATTACTTTTCAGCGACGACTTTCCACCTTGTTTTTGTTATGCAATAACAAGAGCCCTCAGAGCGACGTTGTCGTGAATAGCCAACAATTTTTGGTGCTTGGTGATGAATTCGATACTCCTCGCTAAAAACAGTTATAGCCAACGTATCATAATTTTTGTATGCTAGCTTTTTAATTATATTCATTATATTACATGGCACTATCCAACAATAACTACAAAAGGGGATCGTATTGCGCGGCCCGCGACGATCCATAAGGCATGCGGATGCATGAAGGGAAGGGGACGTGGCCGAAACATTGCCCGATCGTTTTACGATCAAGCTACAGCTTGTGGGGCAGTGAGGACTGCTGACTGACGAACGGTACGAACTTTTTCAGGCACTACTAATATTTATTCTCGTTATGTTGGAGAGGTGAGGGGCTTACCAACTTCCCGCGACTCGAAATCGACGAGCTTACGCCGGCATCTTGGTGCCCGAACATCGGATGCCCCTCCCCCGGCCTGAGTCCTTTCCCAGGACACAGGCACGAATACACCGACGTAACAAAGTCCATCCACTCTGTCATCAACAAGAAACCGGCCGAGGTCATGCGGGGCAGGTCCGGACGATCCTCAAAGTGATCTTCACGAAAAAATCAAAAACGCCCAAAATTTGACAAGAAACTTGGGCCGACCTTGGAGCCTTTACGAACCTTTTCCATTTCTACTTGATACTCGTGCTTTTGTACTATTTCGATAATCTTATGAAACGCTTCATTATATTCAGTCGGTGACAGAGTTTCTTCGAAAACTATACTCTTGTCTTTGCATTTTCTTATTAAGCGGAACATATAAGCGAACACTCTAAGCAGTTTGAGGTGTGACTGAAAACCCCTCGATGACATCCAGCAAATCGGAAGTTTGCACAGCAGGGGTCAGCCCGACCACAATCTTCCTAGCTTCCTGACGCAAGACTTCCTCATCCGGCTCGAAATGCGCATTTTTGGGCCAGTTTTCTTCTTCGTCCTTCAGAAATGGTGGACCAGTGAACCAGATCGAAATTGAAATTCAAGTCACGCAGTATCAATTAATAGTGGGTGCGAAATGACGCCAAAAAGAGTATACCCGCAGAATACAGGGTAGAGCGTCACTTGACGGTCCGCTAATCTAAGCGCGCTCTAATCTAACGAAAAAGGGCCAAACAACAACAACGCAGGTAGCGGTGCAAAAGCGAAGCGGTCTATGTGTATTTATTTTATCAACCAATAAATTGAATAATTTGCATGCAATCTAGCTCTACTATATTGATACGTACATATGTGCCAAGAACTGAAAGCGAGGTGCAATATTCCAGCACAAGACAATAAACATTAAATTTGTCTATAACTCTAGCTTTCAATTTTTTGCATTTTGATTTCCGAATGCTAATTTTAGCGGCCACTTTCCTTAAAAGATCCCTCGATGGGGGCGGCAATTCCGGAAGCAGGGTATTTCGCGACCGACACGGAATATGTTTAAGAAATATTTACTGTTTAAACACAATCGCGCGTCGCGGGCAACAATATATTTATTTATTGCACTCAAAAAAAAACAAAGAACAATTTTTTTTTTTTTTATGTTGCACTTTTATATTATTATATATATATATTATAGTATATATTACTACGACAACGAAAAAATGCGTGTGCTCGTGTTGAATTCAATTTTTCGACTTTATCTCTATTTAACATATGTGTTCTTAGGCCTAGCTTAACAGAGGTTGGCGAAGACGGGGCGAATTCGCAAAGAGCGAGACGGAACTTTATTATGCTCCCGCCTTCGCCCTAAACTAACTTACACTAGACTTCAAATTTTTTCTACTTCACATGCCAACAATAAACAACAAACAATAAACAACAAACAATAAACAATGACCGAAAATATGAGTTCCGCCAAAAATAGCTTTTTAAGACATCAAGATACCCCAACACCAGAGCAAGTGTCGCAAGAATGTTTTAACAGCCAAATGCTTCGGTTAAGGGAGCCCAGACGAACGGCCACTCCGAAGCAGATACAGCCACCAACTGCACCCCGAGTTAGATCATAGTCTCCCGTTTCAAGCGCCAGCACAAAAGGTGAACAGAAGGGTGTTCGGCTAGATAAATGGAACTTAAAATTTGACGGAACAAGCCGCGGTATGACCGTTGAAAGTTTTTTATTCCGTGTGGAAAGACTACAAGAATTATATGGAATAAGTCGACAGCAAGTGTACAGAGAATTTCATAGTCTGCTGATCGGCGCAGCCAGCAAGTGGCATTGGCAACTCATGGAGGATCGAGCCGAGGATTACGATTTTGATTACTATTCGCTCACCAGGGAAATGAAACGCGCTTTTTCTACAACTGGAGGTGACCTAATGAAGATCAAAGAGTTGATGGATAGAAAACAAGGGTATAACGAGTCCTTCAGCGATTATGTCGCCGACATGTGCAACATACACTTTAAGTTAAGACACAAGATCGCCGAGGGTAAATTTGTAGAAGCATAACCTGAACTCCCAGACTGTTGACGTCTTCAATAAGGTCTCTGGCAGAGCTTAAATAGGAGGGGCTCAGAGTGGCAAGGACGTATTCCCGATGGTGTCCTTGTGGAAGAATTCCAACGCAGACCGGAAGACAGCCGCGAGCCCAACAAAACAGCGCCTGGGTGCGGAAACTCTTTGCAAATCATATTATTTGCTATACGTGTGGATACGGAGTTGATTTCTACCGCCAACACCCCGGCAACAAGAATCCGTGCACGTCTCGGTTCCATGAGTCCACTTGTCGTTTTTGCCAGAAGTCCGGTATGGACGATAAATCGGGAAATTCGTCATACCCATAAATTACCGTAAGCTCACGCCGAATTATCAAACACATAAGAACCTAGAACAACGAGTTGCTAGTACGAGTTGTATTTGAAAAATTACAGAAGCATTCTAGAAGGAAAAAAACAGATCACAACCGATAACATCTAACTTTACATAATAGCCCGGCTAGCGCAGTCAGCAGAGCGTGGTGGGTCGAAGCCACACGTTAATGGGCGCATAATGAGAACCATCTACAAACAAAGAAAAAGGAAAAAGAAACAACAAAAATACAAGAAAATTGCGTACGGTCTTTCTTTTTGCCAAGTCATTTTATGCGTAACCGCATCGATCACTTCGAGCCTGTTGCGTACACCCTTTTCGGGAGATCGTAAGACTTTGAAGATTTAAAACCAGAATCTAAAAAGCAGGGGAAGGGATACTATCACCCCGTTCACTCAGTTGGACTGCGACAAAGAAAATGCAAGTCGACGATAACCGAGACTCCGATGACCCGGTCAGCAGATTGCAGAATGTAAAGAAAATCAACACCAGTTCCGGGCACACTTCACCGAAGGGGTATTGACTCCCCAAAAGAGGGGACAGCGAGAAATATGATTCCTCGGTGGGAACACTTGGCATAGAAGACCAATAGACCAGATAAAGCTCTATGCTGGTATAAAAATACCATGGTTCACCGATGAAGTCAGTCAGTACCGGGAAAAACCCGCAGTCAATACCCGGGTAAACTCCCGTAGTGCGTCGGTACTCGGGGAAAACATCCGTAGTCAACACCCAGAAATAGTCATCCGTACATCAAATACCCGGGCAATTATCCTTCTGTCCTTCGAGGGGAGGACTCAGGGATAACTCCAGTCTCGAAGAAAAACATTAAGAAGCAAAGACACCAGCATCCAGCATAAAGATCGTAAAAAGTACAAGAGATCCGTACAGCGGAGGCGAGACCATCACCATGGCCTGGACAGGATTGCATCCGGTGTCCCACAAAGAGCTTAATTAGAAATACTAACGGCAAAACAATTAAAAGAACAAGTGAAGAAGAACCGGTGCATGGCCGTTAAAGTGAACATCAGCAAAAACAAACAACAGCAAGTGCTCGCTTCAAGTAACCTGAGAGCCGAGTAACAGCAAAAGAGTGCTACAAAAGAACAGAAACCCAACTCATTCATACTTATATATATATATGCATACTCCACTTAGTGTATTTTTTTTTTTTATTTTGTGTGTGTGTTCGATTACAATTAATTGGTGCACGAAAGTATATGTATGTATACCTCCATCACTATATATATAGCAACACCCAGGATCCAACGCGTCGAGATCTCATCGCTCCCGATTAAAATGGGGTAAGTTTGACGGAACCCTGTTCCCAAGTTTTTTTATGTTCATTTATATATTTACATATATTCTCGTGCTCATTTTAATTTTACACCATTAGTAAATATAAGAATACTTGTGTCAGGTGTAAAGAAATAATTTCTTATTGTTAGCCTCTCTATTGTGTTCAATATTCTTCTAAATAAATAAAAACAAGAGAGAACGCTATAGTCGAGTTCCCCGACTATCTGATACCCGTTACTCAGTTAGTGGAAGGGAGAAGGAGAGTCTTAAACACAGTTTTTGGCGGTTTGTAGGCGTTATAGTGGGCGTGGCAGAAAGTTTTTTGGCAAATCGATAGAAATTTACAAGACTAATACAAAAATGAAAAAATATCAAAACATTTTTCAAAAGTGTGGGCGTAGCAGCTTTGGGCGGTTTGTGGGCGTTAGAGTGGGCGTGGCAAAAAGTTTTTTGGCAAATCAATAGAAATTTACAAGACCAATACAAAAATGAAAAAATATCAAAACATTTTTCAAAAGTGTGGGCGTGGCAGTTTTGGGCGGTTTGTGGGCGTTAGAGTGGGCGTGGCAACATGAATCGACAAACTTGCGCTGCGTCTATGTCCCTGGAGTCTGTATGCTTAATCTCAACTTTCTAGCTTTTGTAGTTCCTGAGATCACAGCGTTCATACGGACGGACAGACAGACGGACAGACGGACAGACGGACATGGTCATATCGACTCGGCTATTGGTCCTGATCAAGAATATATATACTTTATATGGTCGGAAACCCTTCCTTCTGCCTGTTACATACTTTTCAACGAATCTAGTATACCCTTTTACTCTACGAGTAACGGGTATAATTACTTTTCAGCGACGACTTTCCACCTTGTTTTTGTTATGCAATAACAAGAGCCCTCAGAGCGACGTTGTCGTGAATAGCCAACAATTTTTGGTGCTTGGTGATGAATTCGATACTCCTCGCTAAAAACAGTTATAGCCAACGTATCATAATTTTTGTATGCTAGCTTTTTAATTATATTCATTATATTACATGGCACTATCCAACAATAACTACAAAAGGGGATCGTATTGCGCGGCCCGCGACGATCCATAAGGCATGCGGATGCATGAAGGGAAGGGGACGTGGCCGAAACATTGCCCGATCGTTTTACGATCAAGCTACAGCTTGTGGGGCAGTGAGGACTGCTGACTGACGAACGGTACGAACTTTTTCAGGCACTACTAATATTTATTCTCGTTATGTTGGAGAGGTGAGGGGCTTACCAACTTCCCGCGACTCGAAATCGACGAGCTTACGCCGGCATCTTGGTGCCTGAACATCGGATGCCCCTCCCCCGGCCTGAGTCCTTTCCCAGGACACAGGCACGAATACACCGACGTAACAAAGTCCATCCACTCTGTCATCAAAAAGAAACCGGCCGAGGTCATGCGGGGCAGGTCCGGACGATCCTCAAAGTGATCTTCACGAAAAAATCAAAAACGCCCAAAATTTGACAAGAAACTTGGGCCGACCTTGGAGCCTTTACGAACCTTTTCCATTTCTACTTGATACTCGTGCTTTTGTACTATTTCGATAATCTTATGAAACGCTTCATTATATTCAGTCGGTGACAGAGTTTCTTCGAAAACTATACTCTTGTCTTTGCATTTTCTTATTAAGCGGAACATATAAGCGAACACTCTAAGCAGTTTGAGGTGTGACTGAAAACCCCTCGATGACATCCAGCAAATCGGAAGTTTGCACAGCAGGGGTCAGCCCGACCACAATCTTCCTAGCTTCCTGACGCAAGACTTCCTCATCCGGCTCGAAATGCGCATTTTTGGGCCAGTTTTCTTCTTCGTCCTTCAGAAATGGTGGACCAGTGAACCAGATCGACTGCCCTATCTCGTCGACGTCACAACCTCTCGAAACGATATCTACTGGGTTCTGCTTTGTGGAAACATGCTGTCATGTAGCTTCTCCTGACCATTATTGAATCTCGAAACGAATGTCGACAACGAAGATGGATGAGATCGAATCCAGTGAAGAGTAACTTCAGAGTCCGACCAGTATACACTTTGTTCGATAGGGACTTTTAAAAAGGGTTTGATTCTATGGCAGGGATCTGCGAGAAGGTGAGCGGCACTTAACTCAAGCCTTGGGAGCGTTTTGGTCGTGAGCGGCGCTACTTTTGACTTCAAAGTCAACAACGATAATTTAAAACCTTCGGCAGTTTTGCTACGAATATAGACGCAGGCTCCATAAGCTCTCATGGAGGCGTCGACTCATCCCAATCTAACTTACTAAGCCAGAGTTCCTGCAATAAGATCTTTCCTTTAATCACAATGGAACTTAACAAGCCGAGGGGGTCAAACAGCTTCGATGTCACCGATAGTATGTTAACATGTCATCGACGTAAAAATCGGATCCAATCACGTCGGCAGCTCTAGGGAATGAACATTTAGCAGATTCACTCAACCTCTTTAAACACCGAAAAGCGAGAAATGGGGCTGGTCCAGTACCATATGTGACGGTGTTGAGCTTGTATAATCTCAAGGATTCAGAGGGGTCTCTCCTCCACACTATGAGTTGAAACTTCCTATCCGCTTCATTCTTCCATGAATTCCAAGTACATGGTCTTCAAGTTAGAATCTCGAGACAACCTTCGCTCAAGCGACAAAAACCGCCGTTTTGCAACCTCGAAGGAGCTGCCTAATTCATTTGGATCAGATTTAAACGGCAGCCTAACTTCAAACCGACCGGATGGCAATACCTGAGTAGTCTTCCTACAATGGTCTTCACATAACTTGTGCTCAGGCGACAGAATTTTCTTTGGATTTGGCATTTCCTCCAGCGACCAAAATTTTTGTAGTGTGCTGTCAATCGATACTAAAGGTTCTTCACTACAACTGAAACTATTCACAACTTGTTTCGGGACTGCAGACTTGTATCTGCCTACAACAACCCAACCAAGTAGGGTCTTTTGTAGAGTTGGATCGTCAGGACCTTGTCTAATTTGACCAACAGCTAGCAATTCGAAAAATGATTCTGCTCCTATCAACATATCAATTTTTTTGTGACTTGTAGAAATATGGGTCTGCTAATGGTAGGTTCTTCGGGATCTTCCAATCACTGACGTTCACCGACTGATCAGGATGGTAACCAGAAATCGACTTTAAGATCCAGAAATCGAACGAGATCTCACTACCATTTATTCGCGACTTCACCACTGTGTGTACCTTTTTTTTGACTTGAGAACTGGACTCGCCAATACCAAGTAAGTTGATACACGACTCCTCTCTACGAATCTGTAAGCGGCTCGCCAGTTTTTCTGTTATAAAATTCGTTTGAGACCTAGAGTCCAGCAGAGCTCGGCCCAAAACGTATTCTCCGTTTTTCGTACGGACGCTTACGATTGACGTAGCCAAAATCCCCATGTCCAAGGACGTGGCATGCATTACATGTGACGTGGACGGCTGATCTTGGTTAAAAGTAGGAGATATGGTCTCTGGCGGGGGTGGCAACGCTAAACTGTTCTCAGGCACTGTATATCTATGAAGCAGAATATGGTGTGAGCGGTCACAAGCTCGACACTTTTTGCCTTTGCATTTCGAAACAGTATGGCCTTTTCGCAGACAATTGATACATAAGGAGGCAGACTTAACAAACTCGAACCTTTGCATTACAGAGAGACGCCCAAACGGGGTTCAATTCTGTAGCAAATGATCTGCTGCATTGCAATAGCTACATGTTTGCTGAGGCTTGCTGTTGGAGAAGGAACACGAGAATGAGCTACGAATTTGTGGCTTGCTCGACACAATTTTATCTGGCTTCGGCCTTGTCGATTCTTTAGCTGATAAATGCTGATATAGGCGATTTACCATTTTCTCAAAATCGGCCCAAAGCGGCAAAGTCTCATAATCGAGCTGTTCCTCCCATTTTTGTTTAGTCATTGGGTCGACTCTATTCAATACCAAATATATCAACATTGCATTTGAAATTTTTGTATCATCTCCTATCGATAACAGAGAACCATAAATCGAAGCAACAGTATCGATAAGGTTTCTCAAGGAGGAAGCGGACTGATGCGATATTAGGCAGACTAAACAATGTTGATATATTATTCATAAAGATGAGGCATTCGTTATCGTAAACCTTTTTTAAACTGGCTAGTGCATTTTCGTAATTGCTCTCGGTGACTTGGTAAGCTTTAACTGTTCCAAAAGCTTCACCAGAGAGACATGAAATTAAATGGTTTAATTTTTCGATAACTGGAATGCTGGCGTCTTTATGAACCAAAGTTTCGAAAAGGCTGATGAAATTTTTGAACTCCAAATAATCTCCACTGAATTTTGGCAATGCCAATTTCGGAAGTCGCGCACGAGTTGGAGCTACAGCAGCTGATCTCGGAGCTTCGCTAACGCTTGTTACCTTCAAGGCAGACAACAGGGACATTATTTTTGCCTTGGTCACTATACAAAGCTCTTCCAACTCGTCGCCAAATTCATCGATACAACCTATGTCTTCTATCTATTCTTGTAATTGATTTGCCTTACTAAATGAAGCATTTAAGCATTTCTAGTTGACATTTCAATTCTTCCTCTAATAGCGGAGACGATCCCGTTTCTAATCGCTCATTTAATCGGCGAATTGTTCTGACCCGACTTTGGAGCTTGCTTTTCAGCTCTTCCAGAACAGATTTATTTTTGGTTTCTAGGCTCATTTTAAATTAAATATTTAAATTAAATTAATTAAATTTTATTTCTGAATTAAATAAATAAATGGCCGAAACAAATTATCTCAAATCAGACAGACAATATAATTTAATAGTCTTCGAATCAATAATTATAAATTTATTAAACCAAAAAAATTGGTTATTTTTAATTTCATAAATTATTAATTTATTGTTCGAAATGTATATTTAATATTTTTCTGATGAGAACAACGAAAACAAATTATTTAAATTGAAATTCAAGTCACGCAGTATCAATTAATAGTGGGTGCGAAATGACGCCGAAAAGAGTATACCCGCAGAATACAGGGTAGAGCGTCTCTTGATGGTCCGCTAATCTAAGCGCGCGCTAATCTAACGAAAAAGGGCCAAACAACAACAACGCAGGTAGCGGTGCAAAAACGAAGCGGTGTATGTGTATTTATTTTATCAACCAATAAATTGAATAATTTGCATGCAATCTAGCTCTACTATATTGATACGTACATATGTGCCAAGAACTGAAAGCGAGGTGCAATATTCCAGCACAAGACAATAAACATTAAATTTGTCTATAACTCTAGCTTTCAATTTTTTGCACAAATACCTGTGATTTCCGAATGCTAATTTTAGCGGCCACTTTCCTTAAAAGTTCCCTCGATTGCGGAGGCAATTCCGGAAGCAAGGTATTTCGCGACCGACACGGAATACGTTTAAGAAATATTTATTGTTTAAACACAATCGCGCGTCGAGGGCAACAATATATTTATTTATTGCACTCAAAAAAAAAAACAAAGAACAATTTTTTTTTTTTTTTTTATGTTGCACTTTTATATTATTATATATTATATATATATTATAGTATATATTACTACGACAACGAAAAAATGCATGTGCTCGTGTTGAATTCAATTTTTCGACTTTATCTCTATTTAACATATGTGTTCTTAGGCCTAGCTTAACAGAGGTTGGCGAAGACGGGGCGAATTCGCAAAAAGCGAGAGGGAACTTTATTATGCTCCCGCCTTCGCCCTTAACTAACTTACACTAGACTTCAAATTTTTTCTACTTCACATGCCAACAATAAACAACAAACAATAAACAACAAACAATAAACAATGACCGACAATATGAGTTCCGCCAAAAATTGCTTTTTAAGACATCAAGATACCCCAACACCAGAGCAAGTGTCGCAAGAATGTTTTAACAGCCAAATGCTTCGGTTAAGGGAGCCCAGACGAACGACCACTCCGAAGCAGATACAAGAGACCAGCCACCAACTGCACCCCGAGTTAGATCATAGTCTCCCGTTTCAAGCGCCAGCACAAAAGGTGAACAGAAGGGTGTTCGGCTAGATAAATGGAACTTAAAATTTGACGGAACAAGCCGCGGTATGACCGTTGAAAGTTTTTTATTCCGTGTGGAAAGACTACAAGAATTATATGGAATAAGTCGACAGCAAGTGTACAGAGAATTTCATAGTCTGCTGATCGGCGCAGCCAGCAAGTGGCATTGGCAACTCATGGAGGATCGAGCCGAGGAATACGATTTTGATTACTATTCGCTCACCAGGGAAATGAAACGCGCTTTTTCTACAACTGGAGGTGACCTAATGAAGATCAAAGAGTTGATGGATAGAAAACAAGGGTATAACGAGTCCTTCAGCGATTATGTCGCCGACATGCACAACATACACTTTAAGTTAAGACACAAGATCGCCGAGGGTAAATTTGTAGAAGCATAACCTGAACTCCCAGACTGTTGACGTCTTCAATAAGGTCTCTGGCAGAGCTTAAATAGGAGGGGCTCAGAGTGGCAAGGACGTATTCCCGATGGTGTCCTTGTGGAAGAATTCCAACGCAGACCGGAAGACAGCCGCGAGCCCAACAAAACAGCGCCTGGGTGCGGAAACTCTTTGCAAATCATATTATTTGCTATACGTGTGGATACGGAGTTGATTTCTACCGCCAACACCCCGGCAACAAGAATCCGTGCACGTCTCGGTTCCATGAGTCCACTTGTCGTTTTTGCCAGAAGTCCGGTATGGACGATAAATCGGGAAATTCGTCATACCCATAAATTACCGTAAGCTCACGCCGAATTATCAAACACATAAGAACCTAGAACAACGAGTTGCTAGTACGAGTTGTATTTGAAAAATTACAGAAGCATTCTAGAAGGAAAAAAACAGATCACAACCGATAACATCTAACTTTACATAATAGCCCGTCTAGCGCAGTCAGCAGAGCGTGGTGGGTCGAAGCCACACGTTAATGGGCGCATAATGAGAACCATCTACAAACAAAGAAAAAGGAAAAAGAAACAACAAAAATACAAGAAAATTGCGTACGGTCTTTCTTTTTGCCAAGTCATTTTATGCGTAACCGCATCGATCACTTCGAGCCTGTTGCGTACACCCTTTTCGGGAGATCGTAAGACTTTGAAGATTTAAAACCAGAATCTAAAAAGCAGGGGAAGGGGTACTATCACCCCGTTCACTCAGTTGGACTGCGACAAAGAAAATGCAAGTCGACGATAACCGAGACTCCGATGACCCGGTCAGCAGATTGCAGAATGTAAAGAAAATCAACACCAGTTCCGGGCACACTTCACCGAAGGGGTATTGACTCCCCAAAGGAGGGGAAAGCGAGAAATATGATTCCTCGGTGGGAACACTGGCATAGAAGACCAATAGACCAGATAAAGCTCTATGCCGGTATAAAAAGACCATGGTTCACCGATGAAAAGTCAGTCAGTACCGGGGAAAACACCCGCAGTCAGTACCGGGAAAAACACCCGCAGTCAATACCCGGGTAAACTCCCGTAGTGCGTCGGTACTCGGGGAAAACATCCGTAGTCAACACCCAGAAATAGTCATCCGTACATCAAATACCCGGGCAATTATCCTTCTGTCCTTCGAGGGGAGGACTCAGGGATAACTCCAGTCTCGAAGAAAAACATTAAGAAGCAAAGACACCAGCATCCAGCATAAAGATCGTAAAAAGTACAAGAGATCCGTACAGCGGAGGCGAGACCATCACCATGGCCTGGACAGGATTGCATCCGGTGTCCCACAAAGAGCTTAATTAGAAATACTAACGGCAAAACAATTAAAAGAACAAGTGAAGAAGAACCGGTGCATGGCCGTTAAAGTGAACATCAGCAAAAACAAACAACAGCAAGTGCTCGCTTCAAGTAACCTGAGAGCCGAGTAACAGCAAAAGAGTGCTACAAAAGAACAGAAACCCAACTCATTCATACTTATATATATATATGCATACTCCATAGTGTATTTTTTTTTTTTATTTTGTGTGTGTGTTCGATTACAATTAATTGGTGCACGAAAGTATATGTATGTATACCTCCATCACTATATATATAGCAACACCCAGGATCCAACGCGTCGAGATCTCATCGCTCCCGATTAAAATGGGGTAAGTTTGACGGAACCCTGTTCCCAAGTTTTTTTATGTTCATTTATATATTTACATATATGTTCTCGTGCTCATTTTAATTTTACACCATTAGTAAATATAAGAATACTTGTGTCAGGTGGAAAGAAATAATTTCTTATTGTTAGCCTCTCTATTGTGTTCAATATTCTTCTAAATAAATAAAAATTACTTTTCAGCGACGACTTTCCATCTTGTTTTTGTTATGCAATAACAAGAGCCCTCAGAGCGACGTTTGTAGTCGTGAATAGCCAACCATTTTTGGTGCTTGGTGATGAATTCGATACTCCTCGCTAAAAACAGTTATAGCCAACGTATCATAATTTTTGTATGCTAGCTTTTTAATTCTATTCATTATATTACATGGCACTATCCAACAATAACTACAAAAGGGGATCGTATTGCGCGGCCCGCGACGATCCATAAGGCATGCGGATGCATGAAGGGAAGGGGACGTGGCCGAAACATTGCCCGATCGTTTTACGATCAAGCTACAGCTTGTGGGGCAGTGAGGACTGCTGACTGACGAACGGTACGAACTTTTTCAGGCACTACTAATATTTATTCTCGTTATGTTGGAGAGGTGAGGGGCTTACCAACTTCCCGCGACTCGAAATCGACGAGCTTACGCCGGCATCTTGGTGTCTGAACATCGGATGCCCCTCCCTCGGCCTGAGTCCTTTCCCAGGACACAGGCACGAATACACCGACGTAACAAAGTCCATCCACTCTGTCATCAACAAGAAACCGGCCGAGGTCATGCGGGGCAGATCCGGACGATCCTCAAAGTGATCTTCACGAAAAAATCAAAAACGCCCAAGATTTGACAAGAAACTTGGGCCGACCTTGGAGCCTTTACGAACCTTTTCAATTTCTACTTGATACTCGTGCTTTTGTACTATTTCGATAATCTTATGAAACGCTTCATTATATTCAGTCGGTGACAGAGTTTCTTCGAAAACTATACTCTTGTCTTTGCATTTTCTTATTAAGCGGAACATATAAGCGAACACTCTAAGCAGTTTGAGGTGTGACTGAAAACCCCTCGATGACATCCAGCAAATCGGAAGTTTGCACAGCAGGGGTCAGCCCGACCACAATCTTCCTAGCTTCCTGACGCAAGACTTCCTCATCCGGCTCGAAATGCGCATTTTTGGGCCAGTTTTCTTCTTCGTCCTTCAGAAATAGTGGACCAGTGAACCAGATCGACTGCCCTATCTCGTCGACGTCACAACCTTTTGAAACGATATCTACTGGGTTCTGCTTTGTGGAAACATGCCGCCATGTAGCTTCTCCTGACCATTATTGAATCTCGAAACGAATGTCGACAACGAAGATGGATGAGATCGAATCCAGTGAAGAGTAACTTCAGAGTCCGACCAGTATACACTTCGTTCGATAGGGACTTTTAAAAAGGGTTTGATTCTATGGCAGGGATCTGCGAGAAGGTGAGCGGCACTTAACTCAAGCCTTGGGAGCGTTTTGGTCGTGAGCGGCGCTACTTTTGACTTCAAAGTCAACAACGATAATTTAAAACCTTCGGCAGTTTTGCTGCGAATATAGACGCAGGCTCCATAAGCTCTCATGGAGGCGTCGGCAAAGGCATGTAGCTGTACCGGTGACAATGGGTCGGTATGCACGAACCGAGGAATCGATATCTCATCCAGTTGAGACAGAGTGCTTTTTATCCCAACCTGTTTCCAAATGCATCGGAATTGACTCATCCCAATCTAACTTACTAAGCCAGAGTTCCTGCAATAGGATCTTTCCTTTAATCACAATGGAACTTAACAAGCCGAGGGGGTCAAACAGCTTCGATGTCACCGATAGTATGTTAACATGTCATCGACGTAAAAATCGGATCCAATCACGTCGGCAGCTCTAGGGAATGAACATTTAGCAGATTCACTCAACCTCTTTAAACACCGAATAGCGAGAAATGGGGCTGGTCCAGTACCATATGTGACGGTGTTGAGCTTGTATAATCTCAAGGATTCAGAGGGGTCTCTCCTCCACACTATGAGTTGAAACTTCCTATCCGCTTCATTCTTCCATGAATTACAAGTACATGGTCTTCAAGTTAGAATCTCGAGACAACCTTCGCTCAAGCGACAAAAACCGCCGTTTTGCAACCTCGAAGGAGCTGCCTAATTCATTTGGATCAGATTTAAACGGCAGCCTAACTTCAAACCGACCGGATGGCAATACCTGAGTAGTCTTCCTATAATGGTCTTCACATAACTTGTGCTCAGGCGACAGAATTTTCTTTGGATTTGGCATTTCCTCCAGCGACCAAAATTTCTGTAGTGTGCTGTCAATCGATACTAAAGGTTCTTCACTACAACTGAAACTATTCACAACTTGTTTCGGGACTGCAGACTTGTATCTGCCTACAACAACACAACAATCGTCAGGACCTTGTCTAATTTGACCAACAGCTAGCAATTCGAAAAATGATTCTGCTCCTATCAACATATCAATTTTTTTGTGACTTGTAGAAATATGGGTCTGCTAATGGTAGGTTCTTCGGGATCTTCCAATCACTGACGTTCACCGACTGATCAGGATGGTAACCGGAGATCGACTTTAAGATCCAGAAATCGAACGAGATCTCACTACCATTTATTCGCGACTTCACCACTGTGTGTACCTTTTTTTTGACTTGAGAACTGGACTCGCCAATACCAAGTAAGTTGATACACGACTCCTCTCTACGAATCTGTAAGCGGCTCGCCAGTTTTTCTGTTATAAAATTCGTTTGAGACCTAGAGTCCAGCAGAGCTCGGCCCAAAACGTATTCTCCGTTTTTCGTACGGACGCTTACGATTGACGTAGCCAAAATCCCCATGTCCAAGGACGTGGCATGCATAACATGTGACGTGGAAGGCTGATCTTGGTTAAAAGTAGGAGATATGGTCTCTGGCGGGGGTGGCAACGCTAAACTGTTCTCAGGCACTGTATATCTATGAAGCAGAATATGGTGTGAGCGGTCACAAGCTCGACACTTTTTGCCTTTGCATTTCGAAACAGTATTCGCAGACAATTGATACATAAGGAGGCAGACTTAACAAACTCGAACCTTTGCATTACAGAGAGACGCCCAAACGGGGTTCGATTCTGTAGCAAATGATCTGCTGCATTGCAATAGCTACATGTTTGCTGAGGCTTGCTGTTGGAGAAGGAACACGAGAATGAGCTACGAATTTGTGGCTTGCTCGACACAATTTTATCTGGCTTCGGCCTTGTCGATTCTTTAGCTGATAAATGCTGATATCGGCGATTTAACATTTTCTCAAAATCGGCCCAAAGCGGCAAAGTCTCATAATCGAGCTGTTCCTCCCATTTTTGTTTAGTCATTGGGTCGACTCTATTCAATACCAAATATATCAACATTGCATTCGAAATTTTTGTATCATCTCCTATCGATAACAGAGAACCATAAATCGAAGCAACAGTATCGATAAGGTTTCTCAAGGAGGAAGCGGACTGATGCGATATTAGGCAGACTAAACAATGTAGATATATTATTCATAAAGATTAGGCATTCGTTATCGTAAACCTTTTTATACCCGTTACTCGTAGAGTAAAAGGGTATACTAGATTCGTTGAAAAGTATGTAACAGGCAGAAGGAAGCGTTTCCGACCATATTAAGTATATATATTCTTGATCAGGATCAATAGCCGAGTCGATTTGGCCATGTCCGTCTGTCCGTCCGTCTGTCCGTCTGTCCGTCTGTCCGTCCGTATGAACGTCGAGATCTCAGGAACTACAAAAGCTAGAAAGTTGAGATTAGGCATACAGACTCCAGGGACATAGACGCAGCGCAAGTTTGTCGAATCATTGTGCCACGCCCACTCTAACGCCCACAAACCGCCCAAAACTGCCACGCCCACACTTTTGAAAAATGTTTTAATATTTTTTCATTTTTGTATTGGTCTTGTAAATTTCTATCGATTTGCAAAAAAACTTTTTGCCACGCCCACTCTAACGCCCACAAACCGCCCAAAACTGCTACGCCCACACTTTTGAAAAATGTTTTAATATTTTTTAATTTTTGTATTGGTCTTGTAAATTTCTATCGATTTGCAAAAAAACTTTTTGCCACGCCCACTCTAACGCCCACAAATCGCCAAAAACTGGCCTTCGCACTTACACTAGCTGAGTAACGGGTATCAGATAGTCGGGGAACTCGACTATAGCGTTCTCTCTTGTTTAAACTGGCTAGTGCATTTTCGTAATTGCTCTCGGTGACTTGGTAAGCTTTAACTGTTCCAAAAGCTTCACCAGAGAGACATGAAATTAAATGGTTAAATGGTTTTTCGATAACTGGAATGCTGGCGTCTTTATGAACCAAAGTTTCCAAAAAGGCTGATGAAATTTTTGAACTCCAAATAATCTCCACTGAATTTTGGCAATGCCAAATTCGGAAGTCGCGTACGAGTTGGAGCTACAGCAGCTGATCTCGGAGCTTCGCTGACGCTTGCTACCTTCAAGGCAGACAACAGGGACATTATTTTTGCCTTGGTCACTATACAAAGCTCTTCCAACTCGTCGCCAAATTCATCGATACAACCTATGTCTTCTATCTGTTCTTGTAATTGATTTGCCTTACTAAATGAAGCATTTAAGCATTTCTAGTTGACATTTCAATTCTTCCTCTAATAGCGGAATCGATCCCGTTTCTGGTCGCTCATTTAATCGGCGAATTGTTCTGACCCGACTTTGGAGCTTGCTTTTCAGCTCTTTCAGAACAGATTTATTTTTGGTTTCTAGGCTCATTTAAAATTAAATATTTAAATTAAATTAATTAAATTTTATTTCTGAATTAAATAAATAAATGGCCGAAACAAATTATCTCAAATCAGACAGACAATATAATTTAATAGTCTTCGAATCAATAATTATAAATTTATTAAACCAAAAAAATAGGTTATTTTTAATTTCATAAATTATTAATTTATTGTTCGAAATGTATATTAAATATTTTTCTGATGAGAACAACGAAAACAAATTATTTAAATTGAAATTCAAGTCACGCAGTATCAATTAATAGTGGGTGCGAAATGACGCCAAAAAGAGTATACACGCAGAATACAGGGTAGAGCGTCACTTGACGGTCCGCTAATCTAAGCGCGCTCTAATCTAACGAAAAAGGGCCAAACAACAACAACGCAGGTAGCGGTGCAAAAACGAAGCGGTGTATGTGTATTTATTTTATCAACCAATAAATTGAATAATTTGCATGCAATCTAGCTCTACTATATTGATACGTACATATGTGCCAAGAACTGAAAGCGAGGTGCAATATTCCAGCACAAGACAATAAACATTAAATTTGTCTATAACTCTAGCTTTCAATTTTTTGCACAAATACCTGTGATTTCCGAATGCTAATTTTAGCGGCCACTTTCCTTAAAAGTTCCCTCGATGGGGGCGGCAATTCCGGAAGCAGGGTATTTCGCGACCGACACGGAATATGTTTAAGAAATATTTATTGTTTAAACACAATCGCGCGTCGCGGGCAACAATATATTTATTTATTGCACTCAAAAAAAAACAAAGAACAATTTTTTTTTTTTTTATGTTGCACTTTTATAATATTATATATATATATTATAGTATATATTACTACGACAACGAAAAAATGCGTGTGCTCGTGCTGAATTCAATTTTTATCTCTATTTAACATATGTGTTCTTAGGCCTAGCTTAACAGAGGTTGGCGAAGACGGGGCGAATTCGCAAAGAGCGAGAGGGAACTTTATTATGCTCCCGCCTTCGCCCTAAACTAACTTACACTAGACTTCAAATTTTTTCTACTTCACATGCCAACAATAAACAACAAACAATAAACAACAAACAATAAACAACAAACAATAAACAATGACCGACAATATGAGTTCCGCCAAAAATAGCTTTTTAAGACATCAAGATACCCCAACACCAGAGCAAGTGTCGCAAGAATGTTTTAACAGCCAAATGCTTCGGTTAAGGGAGCCCAGACGAACGGCCACTCCGAAGCAGATACAGCCACCAACTGCACCCCGAGTTAGATCATAGTCTCCCGTTTCAAGCGCCAGCACAAAAGGTGAACAGAAGGGTGTTCGGCTAGATAAATGGAACTTAAAATTTGACGGAACAAGCCGCGGTATGACCGTTGAAAGTTTTTTATTCCGTGTGGAAAGACTACAAGAATTATATGGAATAAGTCGACAGCAAGTGTACAGAGAATTTCATAGTCTGCTGATCGGCGCAGCCAGCAAGTGGCATTGGCAACTCATGGAGGATCGAGCCGAGGATTACGATTTTGATTACTATTCGCTCACCAGGGAAATGAAACGCGCTTTTCTACAACTGGAGGTGACCTAATGAAGATCAAAGAGTTGATGGATAGAAAACAAGGGTATAACGAGTCCTTCAGCGATTATGTCGCCGACATGCACAACATACACTTTAAGTTAAGACACAAGATCGCCGAGGGTAAATTTGTAGAAGCATAACCTGAACTCCCAGACTGTTGACGTCTTCAATAAGGTCTCTGGCAGAGCTTAAATAGGAGGGGCTCAGAGTGGCAAGGACGTATTCCCGATGGTGTCCTTGTGGAAGAATTCCAACGCAGACCGGAAGACAGCCGCAAGCCCAACAAAACAGCGCCTGGGTGCGGAAACTCTTTGCAAATTATATTATTTGCTATACGTGTGGATACGGAGTTGATTTCTACCGCCAACACCCCGGCAACAAGAATCCGTGCACGTCTCGGTTCCATGAGTCCACTTGTCGTTTTTGCCAGAAGTCCGGTATGGACGATAAATCGGGAAATTCGTCATACCCATAAATTACCGTAAGCTCACGCCGAATTATCAAACACATAAGAACCTAGAACAACGAGTTGCTAGTACGAGTTGTATTTGAAAAATTACAGAAGCATTCTAGAAGGAAAAAAACAGATCACAACCGATAACATCTAACTTTACATAATAGCCCGGCTAGCGCAGTCAGCAGAGCGTGGTGGGTCGAAGCCACACGTTAATGGGCGCATAATGAGAACCATCTACAAACAAAGAAAAAGGAAAAAGAAACAACAAAAATACAAGAAAATTGCGTACGGTCTTTCTTTTTGCCAAGTCATTTTATGCGTAACCGCATCGATCACTTCGAGCCTGTTGCGTACACCCTTTTCGGGAGATCGTAAGACTTTGAAGATTTAAAACCAGAATCTAAAAAGCAGGGGAAGGGGTACTACTCACTCAGGGGTTCACTCAGTTGGACTGCGACAAAGAAAATGCAAGTCGACGATAACCGAGTCTCCGATGACCCGGTCAGCGGACGAAATAGATTGCAGAATGTAAAGAAAATCATCACCAGTTCCGGGCACACTTTACCGAAGGGGTATTGACTCCCCAAAAGAGGGGAAAGCGAGAAATATGATTCCTATGTGGGAACACTTGGCATAGAGACCAATAGACCAGATAAAGCTCTATGCCGTTATAAAAAGACCATGGTTCACCGAGGAAAAGTCGGTCAGTACCGGGGAAAACACCAGCAGTCAGTACCGGGGAAAACACCCGCAGTCAGTATTAAGTCGTAAATAGCCAACAATTTTTGGTGCTTGGTGATGAATTCGATACTCCTCGCTAAAAACAGTTATAGCCAACGTATCATAATTTTTGTATGCTAGCTTTTTAATTCTATTCATTATATTACATGGCACTATCCAACAATAACTACAAAAGGGGATCGTATTGCGCGGCCCGCGACGATCCATAAGGCATGCGGATGCATGAAGGGAAGGGGACGTGGCCGAAACATTGCCCGATCGTTTTACGATCAAGCTACAGCTTGTGGGGCAGTGAGGACTGCTGACTGACGAACGGTACGAACTTTTTCAGGCACTACTAATATTTATTCTCGTTATGTTGGAGAGGTGAGGGGCTTACCAACTACCCGCGACTCGAAATCGACGAGCTTACGCCGGCATCTTGGTGCCTGAACATCGGATGCCCCTCCCTCGGCCTGAGTCCTTTCCCAGGACACAGGCACGAATACACCGACGTAACAAAGTCCATCCACTCTGTCATCAACAAGAAACCGGCCGAGGTCATGCGGGGCAGATCCGGACGATCCTCAAAGTGATCTTCACGAAAAAATCAAAAACGCCCAAAATTTGACAAGAAACTTGGGCCGACCTTGGAGCCTTTACGAACCTTTTCCATTTCTACTTGATACTCGTGCTTTTGTACTATTTCGATAATCTTATGAAACGCTTCATTATATTCAGTCGGTGACAGAGTTTCTTCGAAAACTATACTCTTGTCTTTGCATTTTCTTATTAAGCGGAACATATAAGCGAACACTCTAAGCAGTTTGAGGTGTGACTGAAAACCCCTCGATGACATCCAGCAAATCGGAAGTTTGCACAGCAGGGGTCAGCCCGACCACAATCTTCCTAGCTTCCTGACGCAAGACTTCCTCATCCGGCTCAAAATGCGCATTTTTGGGCCAGTTTTCTTCTTCGTCCTTCAGAAATGGTGGACCAGTGAACCAGATCGACTGCCCTATCTCGTCGACGTCACAACCTTTCGAAACGATATCTACTGGGTTCTGCTTTGCCGCCATGTAGCTTCTCCTGACCATTATTGAATCTCGAAACGAATGTCGACAACGAAGATGAATGAGATCGAATCCAGTGAAGAGTAACTTCAGAGTCCGACCAGTATACACTTCGTTCGATAGGGACTTTTAAAAAGGGTTTGATTCTATGGCAGGGATCTGCGAGAAGGTGAGCGGCACTTAACTCAAGCCTTGGGAGCGTTTTGGTCGTGAGCGGCGCTACTTTTGACTTCAAAGTCAACAACGATAATTTAAAACCTTCGGCAGTTTTGCTACGAATATAGACGCAGGCTCCATAAGCTCTCATGGAGGCGTCGGCAAAGGCATGTAGCTGTACCGGTGACAATGGGTCGGTATGCACGAACCGAGGAATCGATATCTCATCCAGTTGAGACAGAGTGCTTTTTATCCCAAGCTGTTTCCAAATGCATCGGAATTGACTCATCCCAATCTAACTTACTAAGTCAGAGTTCCTGCAATAGGATCTTTCCTTTAATCACAATGGAACTTAACAAGCCGAGGGGGTCAAACAGCTTTGATGTCACCGATAGTATGTTAACATGTCATCGACGTAAAAATCGGATCCAATCACGTCGGCAGCTCTAGGGAATGAACATTTAGCAGATTCACTCAACCTCTTTAAACACCGAATAGCGAGAAATGGGGCTGGTCCAGTACCATATGTGACGGTGTTGAGCTTGTATAATCTCAAGGATTCAGAGGGGTCTCTCCTCCACACTATGAGTTGAAACTTCCTATCCGCTTCATTCTTCCATGAATTACAAGTACATGGACTTCAAGTTAGAATCTCGAGACAACCTTCGCTCAAGCGACAAAAACCGCCGTTTTGCAACCTCGAAGGAGCTGCCTAATTCATTTGGATCAGATTTAAACGGCAGCCTAACTTCAAACCGACCGGATGGCAATACCTGAGTAGTCTTCCTATAATGGTCTTCACATAACTTGTGCTCAGGCGACAGAATTTTCCTTGGATTTGGCATTTCCTCCAGCGACCAAAATTTCTGTAGTGTGCTGTCAATCGATACTAAAGGTTCTTCACTACAACTGAAACTATTCACAACTTGTTTCGGGACTGCAGACTTGTATCTGCCTACAACAACCCAACCAAGTAGGGTCTTTTGTAGAGTTGGATCGTCAGGACCTTGTCTAATTTGACTAACAGCTAGCAATTCGAAAAATGATTCTGCTCCTATCAACATATCAATTTTTTTGTGACTTGTAGAAATATGGGTCTGCTAATGGTAGGTTCTTCGGGATCTTCCAATCACTGACGTTCACCGACTGATCAGGAGGTAACCGGAGATCGACTTTAAGATCCAGAAATCGAACGAGATCTCACTACCATTTATTCGCGACTTCACCACTGTGTGTACCTTTTTTTTGACTTGAGAGCTGGACTCGCCAATACCAAGTAAGTTGATACACGACTCCTCTCTACGAATCTGTAAGCGGCTCGCCAGTTTTCCTGTTATAAAATTCGTTTGAGACCTAGAGTCCAGCAGAGCTCGGCCCAAAACGTATTCTCCGTTTTTCGTACGGACGCTTACGATTGACGTAGCCAAAATCCCCATGTCCAAGGACGTGGCATGCATAACATGTGACGTGGAAGGCTGATCTTGGTTAAAAGTAGGAGATATGGTCTCTGGCGGGGGTGGCAACGCTAAACTGTTCTCAGGCACTGTATATCTATGAAGCAGAATATGGTGTGAGCGGTCACAAGCTCGACACTTTTTGCCTTTGCATTTCGAAACAGTATGGCCTTTTCGCAGACAATTGATACATAAGGAGGCAGACTTAACAAACTCGAACCTTTGCATTACAGAGAGACGCCCAAACGGGGTTCGATTCTGTAGCAAATGATCTGCTGCATTGCAATAGCTACATGTTTGCTGAGGCTTGCTGTTGGAGAAGGAACACGAGAATGAGCTACGAATTTGTGGCTTGCTCGACACAATTTTATCTGGCTTCGGCCTTGTCGATTCTTTAGCTGATAAATGCTGATATCGGCGATTTAACATTTTCTCAAAATCGGCCCAAAGCGGCAAAGTCTCATAATCGAGCTGTTCCTCCCATTTTTGTTTAGTCATTGGGTCGACTCTATTCAATACCAAATATATCAACATTGCATTCGAAATTTTTGTATCATCTCCTATCGATAACAGAGAACCATAAATCGAAGCAACAGTATCGATAAGGTTTCTCAAGGAGGAAGCGGACTGATGCGATATTAGGCAGACTAAACAATGTTGATATATTATTCATAAAGATGAGGCATTCGTTATCGTAAACCTTTTTTAAACTGGCTAGTGCATTTTCGTAATTGCTCTCGGTGACTTGGTAAGCTTTAACTGTTCCAAAAGCTTCACCAGAGAGACATGAAATTAAATGGTTAAATGGTTTTTCGATAACTGGAATGCTGGCGTCTTTATGAACCAAAGTTTCCAAAAAGGCTGATGAAATTTTTGAACTCCAAATAATCTCCACTGAATTTTGGCAATGCCAAATTCGGAAGTCGCGTACGAGTTGGAGCTACAGCAGCTGATCTCGGAGCTTCGCTGACGCTTGCTACCTTCAAGGCAGACAACAGGGACATTATTTTTGCCTTGGTCACTATACAAAGCTCTTCCAACTCGTCGCCAAATTCATCGATACAACCTATGTCTTCTATCTGTTCTTGTAATTGATTTGCCTTACTAAATGAAGCATTTAAGCATTTCTAGTTGACATTTCAATTCTTCCTCTAATAGCGGAATCGATCCCGTTTCTGGTCGCTCATTTAATCGGCGAATTGTTCTGACCCGACTTTGGAGCTTGCTTTTCAGCTCTTCCAGAACAGATTTATTTTTGGTTTCTAGGCTCATTTTAAATTAAATATTTAAATTAAATTAATTAAATTTTATTTCTGAATTAAATAAATAAATGGCCGAAACAAATTATCTCAAATCAGACAGACAATATAATTTAATAGTCTTCGAATCAATAATTATAAATTTATTAAACCAAAAAAATTGGTTATTTTTAATTTCATAAATTATTAATTTATTGTTCGAAATGTATATTAAATATTTTTCTGATGAGAACAACGAAAACAAATTATTTAAATTGAAATTCAAGTCACGCAGTATCAATTAATAGTGGGTGCGAAATGACGCCAAAAAGAGTATACCCGCAGAATACAGGGTAGAGCGTCTCTTGATGGTCCGCTAATCTAAGCGCGCGCTAATCTAACGAAAAAGGGCCAAACAACAACAACGCAGGTAGCGGTGCAAAAACGAAGCGGTGTATGTGTATTTATTTTATCAACCAATAAATTGAATAATTTGCATGCAATCTAGCTCTACTATATTGATACGTACAAGAACTGAAAGCGAGGTGCAATATTCCAGCACAAGACAATAAACATTAAATTTGTCTATAACTCTAGCTTTCAATTTTTTGCACAAATACCTGTGATTTCCGAATGCTAATTTTAGCGGCCACTTTCCTTAAAAGTTCCCTCGATGGGGGCGGCAATTCCGGAAGCAGGGTATTTCGCGACCGACACGGAATATGTTTAAGAAATATTTATTGTTTAAACACAATCGCGCGTCGCGGGCAACAATATATTTATTTATTGCACTCAAAAAAAAACAAAGAACAATTTTTTTTTTTTTTTATGTTGCACTTTTATAATATTATATATATATATTATAGTATATATTACTACGACAACGAAAAAATGCGTGTGCTCGTGCTGAATTCAATTTTTCGACTTTATCTCTATTTAACATATGTGTTCTTAGGCCTAGCTTAACAGAGGTTGGCGAAGACGGGGCGAATTCGCAAAGAGCGAGAGGGAACTTTATTATGCTCCCGCCTTCGCCCTAAACTAACTTACACTAGACTTCAAATTTTTTTTTACTTCACATGCCAACAATAAACAACAAACAATAAACAATGACCGACAATATGAGTTCCGCCAAAAATAGCTTTTTAAGACATCAAGATACCCCAACACCAGAGCAAGTGTCGCAAGAATGTTTTAACAGCCAAATGCTTCGGTTAAGGGAGCCCAGACGAACGGCCACTCCGAAGCAGATACAGCCACCAACTGCACCCCGAGTTAGATCATAGTCTCCCGTTTCAAGCGCCAGCACAAAAGGTGAACAGAAGGGTGTTCGGCTAGATAAATGGAACTTAAAATTTGACGGAACAAGCCGCGGTATGACCGTTGAAAGTTTTTTATTCCGTGTGGAAAGACTACAAGAATTATATGGAATAAGTCGACAGCAAGTGTACAGAGAATTTCATAGTCTGCTGATCGGCGCAGCCAGCAAGTGGCATTGGCAACTCATGGAGGATCGAGCCGAGGATTACGATTTTGATTACTATTCGCTCACCAGGGAAATGAAACGCGCTTTTTCTACAACTGGAGGTGACCTAATGAAGATCAAAGAGTTGATGGATAGAAAACAAGGGTATAACGAGTCCTTCAGCGATTATGTCGCCGACATGCACAACATACACTTTAAGTTAAGACACAAGATCGCCGAGGGTAAATTTGTAGAAGCATAACCTGAACTCCCAGACTGTTGACGTCTTCAATAAGGTCTCTGGCAGAGCTTAAATAGGAGGGGCTCAGAGTGGCAAGGACGTATTCCCGATGGTGTCCTTGTGGAAGAATTCCAACGCAGACCGGAAGACAGCCGCAAGCCCAACAAAACAGCGCCTGGGTGCGGAAACTCTTTGCAAATCATATTATTTGCTATACGTGTGGATACGGAGTTGATTTCTACCGCCAACACCCCGGCAACAAGAATCCGTGCACGTCTCGGTTCCATGAGTCCACTTGTCGTTTTTGCCAGAAGTCCGGTATGGACGATAAATCGGGAAATTCGTCATACCCATAAATTACCGTAAGCTCACGCCGAATTATCAAACACATAAGAACCTAGAACAACGAGTTGCTAGTACGAGTTGTATTTGAAAAATTACAGAAGCATTCTAGAAGGAAAAAAACAGATCACAACCGATAACATCTAACTTTACATAATAGCCCGGCTAGCGCAGTCAGCAGAGCGTGGTGGGTCGAAGCCACACGTTAATGGGCGCATAATGAGAACCATCTACAAACAAAGAAAAAGGAAAAAGAAACAACAAAAATACAAGAAAATTGCGTACGGTCTTTCTTTTTGCCAAGTCATTTTATGCGTAACCCCATCGATCACTTCGAGCCTGTTGCGTACACCCTTTTCGGGAGATCGTAAGACTTTGAAGATTTAAAACCAGAATCTAAAAAGCAGGGGAAGGGGTACTATCACCCCGTTCACTCAGTTGGACTGCGACAAAGAAAATGCAAGTCGACGATAACCGAGTCTCCGATGACCCGGTCAGCGGACGAAATAGATTGCAGAATGTAAAGAAAATCATCACCAGTTCCGGGCACACTTTACCGAAGGGGTATTGACTCCCCAAAATAGGGGAAAGCGAGAAATATGATTCCTATGTGGGAACACTTGGCATAGAGACCAATAGACCAGATAAAGCTCTATGCCGTTATAAAAAGACCATGGTTTACCGAGGAAAAGTCGGTCAGTACCGGGGAAAACACCAGCAGTCAGTACCGGGGAAAACACCCGCAGTCAGTATTTTAATTATCATTTTAATTTTACACCATTAGTAAATATAAGAATACTTGTGTCAGGTGAAAAGAAATAATTTCTTATTGTTAGCCTCTCTATTGTGTTCAATATTCTTCTAAATAAATAAAAATTACTTTTCAGCGACGACTTTCCACCTTGTTTTTGTTATGCAATAACAAGAGCCCTCAGAGCGACGTTTGTAGTCGTGAATAGCCAACAATTTTTGGTGCTTGGTGATGAATTCGATACTCCTCGCTAAAAACAGTTATAGCCAACGTATCATAATTTTTGTATGCTAGCTTTTTAATTCTATTCATTATATTACATGGCACTATCCAACAATAACTACAAAAGGGGATCGTATTGCGCGGCCCGCGACGATCCATAAGGCATGCGGATGCATGAAGGGAAGGGGACGTGGCCGAAACATTGCCCGATCGTTTTACGATCAAGCTACAGCTTGTGGGGCAGTGAGGACTGCTGACTGACGAACGGTACGAACTTTTTCAGGCACTACTAATATTTATTCTCGTTATGTTGGAGAGGTGAGGGGCTTACCAACTTCCCGCGACTCGAAATCGACGAGCTTACGCCGGCATCTTGGTGCCTGAACATCGGATGCCCCTCCCTCGGCCTGAGTCCTTTCCCAGGACACAGGCACGAATACACCGACGTAACAAAGTCCATCCACTCTGTCATCAACAAGAAACCGGCCGAGGTCATGCGGGGCAGATCCGGACGATCCTCAAAGTGATCTTCACGAAAAAATCAAAAACGCCCAAAATTTGACAAGAAACTTGGGCCGACCTTGGAGCCTTTACGAACCTTTTCCATTTCTACTTGATACTCGTGCTTTTGTACTATTTCGATAATCTTATGAAACGCTTCATTATATTCAGTCGGTGACAGAGTTTCTTCGAAAACTATACTCTTGTCTTTGCATTTTCTTATTAAGCGGAACATATAAGCGAACACTCTAAGCAGTTTGAGGTGTGACTGAAAACCCCTCGATGACATCCAGCAAATCGGAAGTTTGCACAGCAGGGGTCAGCCCGACCACAATCTTCCTAGCTTCCTGACGCAAGACTTCCTCATCCGGCTCAAAATGCGCATTTTTGGGCCAGTTTTCTTCTTCGTCCTTCAGAAATGGTGGACCAGTGAACCAGATCGACTGCCCTATCTCGTCGACGTCACAACCTTTCGAAACGATATCTACTGGGTTCTGCTTTGCCGCCATGTAGCTTCTCCTGACCATTATTGAATCTCGAAACGAATGTCGACAACGAAGATGGATGAGATCGAATCCAGTGAAGAGTAACTTCAGAGTCCGACCAGTATACACTTCGTTCGATAGGGACTTTTAAAAAGGGTTTGATTCTATGGCAGGGATCTGCGAGAAGGTGAGCGGCACTTAACTCAAGCCTTGGGAGCGTTTTGGTCGTGAGCGGCGCTACTTTTGACTTCAAAGTCAACAACGATAATTTAAAACCTTCGGCAGTTTTGCTACGAATATAGACGCAGGCTCCATAAGCTCTCATGGAGGCGTCGGCAAAGGCATGTAGCTGTACCGGTGACAATGGGTCGGTATGCACGAACCGAGGAATCGATATCTCATCCAGTTGAGACAGAGTGCTTTTTATCCCAAGCTGTTTCCAAATGCATCGGAATTGACTCATCCCAATCTAACTTACTAAGCCAGAGTTCCTGCAATAGGATCTTTCCTTTAATCACAATGGAACTTAACAAGCCGAGGCGATGTCACCGATAGTATGTTAACATGTCATCGACGTAAAAATCGGATCCAATCACGTCGGCAGCTCTAGGGAATGAACATTTAGCAGATTCACTCAACCTCTTTAAACACCGAATAGCGAGAAATGGGGCTGGTCCAGTACCATATGTGACGGTGTTGAGCTTGTATAATCTCAAGGATTCAGAGGGGTCTCTCCTCCACACTATGAGTTGAAACTTCCTATCCGCTTCATTCTTCCATGAATTACAAGTACATGGTCTTCAAGTTAGAATCTCGAGACAACCTTCGCTCAAGCGACAAAAACCGCCGTTTTGCAACCTCGAAGGAGCTGCCTAATTCATTTGGATCAGATTTAAACGGCAGCCTAACTTCAAACCGACCGGATGGCAATACCTGAGTAGTCTTCCTATAATGGTCTTCACATAACTTGTGCTCAGGCGACAGAATTTTCTTTGGATTTGGCATTTCCTCCAGCGACCAAAATTTCTGTAGTGTGCTGTCAATCGATACTAAAGGTTCTTCACTACAACTGAAACTATTCACAACTTGTTTCGGGACTGCAGACTTGTATCTGCCTACAACAACCCAACCAAGTAGGGTCTTTTGTAGAGTTGGAACGTCAGGACCTTGTCTAATTTGACCAACAGCTAGCAATTCGAAAAATGATTCTGCTCCTATCAACATATCAATTTTTTTGTGACTTGTAGAAATATGGGTCTGCTAATGGTAGGTTCTTCGGGATCTTCCAATCACTGACGTTCACCGACTGATCAGGATGGTAACCGGAGATCGACTTTAAGATCCAGAAATCGAACGAGATCTCACTACCATTTATTCGCGACTTCACCACTGTGTGTACCTTTTTTTTGACTTGAGAGCTGGACTCGCCAATACCAAGTAAGTTGATACACGACTCCTCTCTACGAATCTGTAAGCGGCTCGCCAGTTTTTCTGTTATAAAATTCGTTTGAGACCTAGAGTCCAGCAGAGCTCAGCCCAAAACGTATTCTCCGTTTTTCGTACGGACGCTTACGATTGACGTAGCCAAAATCCCCATGTCCAAGGACGTGGCATGCATAACATGTGACGTGGAAGGCTGATCTTGGTTAAAAGTAGGAGATATGGTCTCTGGCGGGGGTGGCAACGCTAAACTGTTCTCAGGCACTGTATATCTATGAAGCAGAATATGGTGTGAGCGGTCACAAGCTCGACACTTTTTGCCTTTGCATTTCGAAACAGTATTCGCAGACAATTGATACATAAGGAGGCAGACTTAACAAACTCGAACCTTTGCATTACAGAGAGACGCCCAAACGGGGTTCGATTCTGTAGCAAATGATCTGCTGCATTGCAATAGCTACATGTTTGCTGAGGCTTGCTGTTGGAGAAGGAACACGAGAATGAGCTACGAATTTGTGGCTTGCTCGACACAATTTTATCTGGCTTCGGCCTTGTCAATTCTTTAGCTGATAAATGCTGATATCGGCGATTTAACATTTTCTCAAAATCGGCCCAAAGCGGCAAAGTCTCATAATCGAGCTGTTCCTCCCATTTTTGTTTAGTCATTGGGTCGACTCTATTCAATACCAAATATATCAACATTGCATTCGAAATTTTTGTATCATCTCCTATCGATAACAGAGAACCACAAATCGAAGCAACAGTATCGATAAGGTTTCTCAAGGTTGAAGCGGACTGATGCGATATTAGGCAGACTAAACAATGTTGATATATTATTCATAAAGATGAGGCATTCGTTATCGTAAACCTTTTTTAAACTGGCTAGTGCATTTTCGTAATTGCTCTCGGTGACTTGGTAAGCTTTAACTGTTCCAAAAGCTTCACCAGAGAGACATGAAATTAAATGGTTAAATGGTTTTTCGATAACTGGAATGCTGGCGTCTTTATGAACCAAAGTTTCGAAAAGGCTGATGAAATTTTTGAACTCCAAATAATCTCCACTGAATTTTGGCAATGCCAAATTCGGAAGTCGCGCACGAGTTGGAGCTACAGCAGCTGATCTCGGAGCTTCGCTGACGCTTGCTACCTTCAAGGCAGACAACAGGGACATTATTTTTGCCTTGGTCACTATACAAAGCTCTTCCAACTCGTCGCCAAATTCATCGATACAACCTATGTCTTCTATCTGTTCTTGTAATTGATTTGCCTTACTAAATGAAGCATTTAAGCATTTCTAGTTGACATTTCAATTCTTCCTCTAATAGCGGAATCGATCCCGTTTCTGGTCGCTCATTTAATCGGCGAATTGTTCTGACCCGACTTTGGAGCTTGCTTTTCAGCTCTTCCAGAACAGATTTATTTTTGGTTTCTAGGCTCATTTTAAATTAAATATTTAAATTAAATTAATTAAATTTTATTTCTGAATTAAATAAATAAATGGCCGAAACAAATTATCTCAAATCAGACAGACAATATAATTTAATAGTCTTCGAATCAATAATTATAAATTTATTAAACCAAAAAAATAGGTTATTTTTAATTTCATAAATTATTAATTTATTGTTCGAAATGTATATTAAATATTTTTCTGATGAGAACAACGAAAACAAATTAGTTAAATTGAAATTCAAGTCACGCAGTATCAATTAATAGTGGGTGCGAAATGACGCCAAAAAGAGTATACCCGCAGAATACAGGGTAGAGCGTCACTTGACGGTCCGCTAATCTAAGCGCGCTCTAATCTAACGAAAAAGGGCCAAACAACAACAACGCAGGTAGCGGTGCAAAAGCGAAGCGGTCTATGTGTATTTATTTTATCAACCAATAAATTGAATAATTTGCATGCAATCTAGCTCTACTATATTGATACGTACATATGTGCCAAGAACTGAAAGCGAGGTGCAATATTCCAGCACAAGGCAATAAACATTAAATTTGTCTATAACTCTAGCTTTCAATTTTTTGCACAAATACCTGTGATTTCCGAATGCTAATTTTAGCGGCCACTTTCCTTAAAAGTTCCCTCGATGGGGGCGGCAATTCCGGAAGCAGGGTATTTCGCGACCGACACGGAATATGTTTAAGAAATATTTATTGTTTAAACACAATCGCGCGTCGCGGGCAACAATATATTTATTTATTGCACTCAAAAAAAAACAAAGAACAATTTTTTTTTTTTTTATGTTGCACTTTTATAATATTATATATATATATTATAGTATATATTACTACGACAACGAAAAAATGCGTGTGCTCGTGCTGAATTCATATGTGGCGAAGACGGGGCGAATTCGCAAAGAGCGAGAGGGAACTTTATTATGCTCCCGCCTTCGCCCTAAACTAACTTACACTAGACTTCAAATTTTTTCTACTTCACATGCCAACAATAAACAACAAACAATAAACAACAAACAATAAACAATGACCGACAATATGAGTTCCGCCAAAAATAGCTTTTTAAGACATCAAGATACCCCAACACCAGAGCAAGTGTCGCAAGAATGTTTTAACAGCCAAATGCTTCGGTTAAGGGAGCCCAGACGAACGGCCACTCCGAAGCAGATACAGCCACCAACTGCACCCCGAGTTAGATCATAGTCTCCCGTTTCAAGCGCCAGCACAAAAGGTGAACAGAAGGGTGTTCGGCTAGATAAATGGAACTTAAAATTTGACGGAACAAGCCGCGGTATGACCGTTGAAAGTTTTTTATTCCGTGTGGAAAGACTACAAGAATTATATGGAATAAGTCGACAGCAAGTGTACAGAGAATTTCATAGTCTGCTGATCGGCGCAGCCAGCCGATTTTGATTACTATTCGCTCACCAGGGAAATGAAACGCGCTTTTTCTACAACTGGAGGTGACCTAATGAAGATCAAAGAGTTGATGGATAGAAAACAAGGGTATAACGAGTCCTTCAGCGATTATGTCGCCGACATGCACAACATACACTTTAAGTTAAGACACAAGATCGCCGAGGGTAAATTTGTAGAAGCATAACCTGAACTCCCAGACTGTTGACGTCTTCAATAAGGTCTCTGGCAGAGCTTAAATAGGAGGGGCTCAGAGTGGCAAGGACGTATTCCCGATGGTGTCCTTGTGGAAGAATTCCAACGCAGACCGGAAGACAGCCGCAAGCCCAACAAAACAGCGCCTGGGTGCGGAAACTCTTTGCAAAACATATTATTATTTGCTATACGTGTGGATACGGAGTTGATTTCTACCGCCAACACCCCGGCAACAAGAATCCGTGCACGTCTCCGTTCCATGAGTCCACTTGTCGTTTTTGCCAGAAGTCCGGTATGGACGATAAATCGGGAAATTCGTCATACCCATAAATTACCGTAAGCTCACGCCGAATTATCAAACACATAAGAACCTAGAACAACGAGTTGCTAGTACGAGTTGTATTTGAAAAATTACAGAAGCATTCTAGAAGGAAAAAAACAGATCACAACCGATAACATCTAACTTTACATAATAGCCCGGCTAGCGCAGTCAGCAGAGCGTGGTGGGTCGAAGCCACACGTTAATGGGCGCATAATGAGAACCATCTACAAACAAAGAAAAAGGAAAAAGAAACAACAAAAATACAAGAAAATTGCGTACGGTCTTTCTTTTTGCCAAGTCATTTTATGCGTAACCGCATCGATCACTTCGAGCCTGTTGCGTACACCCTTTTCGGGAGATCGTAAGACTTTGAAGATTTAAAACCAGAATCTAAAAAGCAGGGGAAGGGGTACTATCACCCCGTTCACTCAGTTGGACTGCGACAAAGAAAATGCAAGTCGACGATAACCGAGTCTCCGATGACCCGGTCAGCGGACGAAATAGATTGCAGAATGTAAAGAAAATCATCACCAGTTCCGGGCACACTTTACCGAAGGGGTATTGACTCCCCAAAATAGGGGAAAGCGAGAAATATGATTCCTATGTGGGAACACTTGGCATAGAGAAAAATAGACCAGATAAAGCTCTATGCCGTTATAAAAAGACATTGGTTCACCGAGGAAAAGTCGGTCAGTACCGGGGAAAACACCCGCAGTCAGTACCGGGGAAAACACCCGCAGTCAGTACCCGGGAGTCAGGGATAACTCCAGTCTCGAAGAAAAACATCTAAGAGCAAGGACACCAGCATCCTTTAAAAGAACAGGACTAACAAGGAACCCCCTTTGAAGGAAGAACATAGGTCCACGAAATTCTCAGGATGGGCGGCAAGGAGTCTAAGGCCTCCGACAACACAGCAAATGTGATAAGCACCGTGAATGTTGTCGACCTCAGAGCGACGTTTGTAGTCGTGCATAGCCAACAATTTTTGATGACGTGCGCACCTTTGCTTGGTGATGAATTCGATACTCCTCGCTAAAAACAGTTATAGCCAACGTATCATAATTTTTGTATGCTAGCTTTTTAATTGTATTCTTTGTATTACATGGCACTAGCCAACAATAACTACAATAAAATAAGTAGGTAAACATTTCCAGAAGGGGAGCTGACGCGAGAAGTGGTCAAAAAAACATTTTCAGGCACTACTAATATTTATTCTCGTTATGTTGGAGAGGTGAGGGCCTTACCAACATCCCACGACTCGAAATCGACGAGCTTACGCCGGCATCTTAGTGCCTGAACATCGGATGCCCCTCCCTCGGCCTGAGTCCTTTCCCAGGACACAGGCTCGAATACACCGACGTAACAAAGTCTATCCACTCTGTCATCAACAAGAAACCGGCCGAGGTCATGCGGGGCAGTTCCGGACGATCCACAAAGTGATGTCCACGAAAAAATCAAAAACGCCCTAAATTTGACAATAAACCGAGAAAACGCTTCTCGGCGGAACAGAGTGTTCCAGGTCGGTGACAAAGTCCTAGTAAAGTCAAACAGACGACTAGGCAACAAACTCATTCCTCTATGTGAGGAGAAGACCATCGAGGCAGACTTGGGGACCACAGTCCTAATTAAAGGGAGGGTGGTCCACAAGGACAACCTCAGGTAACCCGAGCAGAGTCTAGTTGCGGTTCCATCGGAGGTTTGTTTTCATTCTTCCCATTTGTAGCCACTCGGCATAAGTTTTCAGTTACAATTTTATTATTTATAGCCACTTGGCATAAGTTTTTATTATTTTTCATTACCCCTAGCCACTTGGCATAGTTTTCACTACTTATAGCCGCTCGGCATTAATTATACCCGTTAGAGTAAAAGGGTATACTAGATTCGTTGAAAAGTATGTAACAGGCAGAAGGAATCGTTTCCGACCATATAAAGTATATATGTTCTTGATCAGGATCAACAGCCGAGTCGATCTGGCCATGTCCGTCTGTCCGTCCGTTTGTCCGTCTGTCCTTCTGTCCGTCTGTCCATATGAACGTCGAGATCTCAGGAAGTGCAAAAGCTAGAAAGTTGAGACTAGGCATACAGACTCCAGACTCCTTTGGAAAATAATTTGATATTTTTTCATTTTTGTATTAGTCTTGTAAATTTCTATCGATTTGCCAAAAATCTTTTTGCCACGCCCACTCTAAGGCCCACAAACCGCCCAAAGCTGCCACGCCAACACTTTTGATAAATGTTTTGATATTTTTTCATTTTTGTATTAGTCTTGTAAATTTCTTTTTGCAACGCCCACTCTAACGCCCACAAACCGCCAAAAACTGTCAGTGTTGAAAACTCTCTCCCGCACTTCCAATAGCTGAGTAACGGGTATCAGATAGTCAGGGAACTCGACTATAACGTTCTCTTTTGTTTTTATACCCGTTACTCGTAGAGTAAAAGGGTATACTAGATTCGTTGAAAAGTATGTAACAGGCAGAAGGAAGCGTTTCCGACCATATAAAGTATATATATTCTTGATCAGGATCAATAGCCGAGTCGATTTGGCCATGTCCGTCTGTCCGTCCGTCTGTCCGTCTGTCTGTCCGTATGAACGTTGAGATCTCAGGAACTACAAAAGCTAGAAAGTTGAGACTTAGCACACAGACTCCAGAGACATAGACGCAGCGCAAGTTTGTCGATTCATGTTGCCACGCCCACTCTTACGCCCACAAACCGCCCAAAGCTGCCACGCCCACACTTTTGAAAAATGTTTTGATATTTTTTCATTTTTGTATTAGTCTTGTAAATTTCTATCTATTCGCCAAAAAACTTTTTGCCACGCCCACTCTAACGCCCACAAACCGCCAAAAACTGTCCTTCGCACTTACACTAGCTGAGTAACGGGTGTCAGATAGTCGGGGAACTCGACTATAGCGTTCTCTCTTGTTTGATTTCGATTTGGGCCAAATCGTACGATTTCGTTTTTAGGTGCTCTGGTTTTCGTAAAATTTTTGTTTGAGAAAATCTTGAGCTGCCACTTTTTTCACAGTTTTAATTCCGATGTTCGCAATTACTTTTTTACTGCACTTCGACCATTTAAGTAATTAAATTATATAGCATTATTTACAAAGAACACGTGTGGCCCTCCTTTTAATTAATTAATGAATTCCTTTATATTTTATAAGTACTGCCTGTTTCGTTCCAGGAACTGTATGGATAGCTTTTGGCGACGTATTTATCGACCCTTTACCAAATCGTAAAATGTTGTTGCCGACGGCAACATTTTGTTTGTCAAATCTGAGGTGGGGTCAGAAATATATTTTTTATAAAATAACTAAGAGGCAGAATGACTTTGTGGGAATGTGGAATTAACATCAATAGACCACTGAGTTAACTATTTTTTTCTTTTAGTAAATAAGATCTTATTTGATATAAAAAAAGGCATTTGCTTTTCATTTCGGCCAGACAAAAGAGCCCGTTTTACAAATCGAAAAATTCTTACGATTTCGAAAACCGGAACACCAATTTTACGATTTTAAATCGAAATCGTAAAAATCTTACGAATTTGATTACCGGAGCATGCCTGATTGAAATTTAACTCCAGTAACGGGCACACTTCATGAACAGGGTATTGAATCCCAAAACAGGAGAAATATAACTCCTAGGTGAGAACACTTGGCCTATGAGACCGATGACCGATACTAGTTCAGAGAAAGCTCTAAACTGGTATATAAAAGACGTCTCGTAAAGGAAGACCCACTCATTCAAACCAATAGAGAGGAAGAAAAGACAGCACCTCGCGAAGGAAGACCTACAATCTAAAGCAATATACAGAAGTCTCAAGATGGGCGGCAAGTAGTACAAGGCCTCTGACAACACAGCTAATGTGATCAACACTGTGGAAGTAATCTACCACAAAGACGGTGTTATTGGGGTTTTAATATTGAAAGTCGAGTCGATCTGGTAATGTCTGTCCGTCTGTATGAGCATTGGGTCAAAGGAACTCTAAAAGCTTGAAAGTTGAGATTCAGCATGCAGACTCCAGAGACATAGACGCAGAGCAAGTTTCTTGATTCATGTTACCACGCCCAAAAAAAAAATTTTACCACACCGGCTCTAACGCTCACAAACCGCCAATAACTGTCAGCGTTGAAATTTCTTCTTCGCACTTCCACTAGTTGTGTAACGGGTATCAGGTACTAGGCGAACACAACTATATGCAAAGACAAGAACCCTTCCAGCGACGTATGTAGTCGTGAAAAGCCAACAATTTTTGTTACGTGTGCACTATTGTCCGGTGGTGAATTCGATACTCTTCGCAAAAACAATTGTTGTTAACTTCTAGTTTTCGTATACTAGACTTTAATTTTTACATTACACATGGCACTAGCCAACAATATATTAACCAATAAAACAAGAGAGAATGCTATAGTCGAGTTCCCCGATTATCTGATACCTGTTACTCAGCTATTGGAAGTGCGAAGGAGAGTCTTCAGCACTGACAGTTTTTGGCGGTTTGTGGGTGTTGGAGTGGTGGTGGCAAAAAGTTTTATGGCAAGTCGATAGAAATTTACAAGACTAATACAAAAATGAAAAAATATCAAATTATTTTCCAAAAGTGTGGGCGTGGCAGTTTTGGGTTTGTGGGCGTTAGAGTGGGCGTGGCAACATAAATCAACAAACTTGCGCTGCGTCTATGTCTCTGGAGTCTGTATGCTTAATCTCAACTTTCTAGCTTTTGTAGTTTCTGAGATTTCGACGTTCATACGGACAAACGGACAGAAGGACAGACGGACAGAAAGACAGACGGACAGACGGACAGAAAGACAGACGGACCGGCGGACGGACAGACGGACATGGCCATATCGATTTGGCTATTGATCCAGACCAAGAATATATATACTTTTTATGGTCGGAAACGCTTCCTTCTGCCTGTTAAATACTTTTCAACGAATCTAGTATACCCTTTTACTCTACGAGTAACGGGTATAACTATGCTATTAACTACAACAAAATGAGTAGGTAAACATTTTCAAAAGGGGTGCTGACGCAAGAACAGAAGTATTCAAAAATAATTACGTAACGATTGACTGAAACACTGCCCGGGCCGAAACACTGCCCGATCGTTTTACGATAAGTATGGACTGCTGACTGACGAACGGTACGAATGTAATTATTTTTCTAATATTTATTCTCGTTATGTTGGAGAGGTGAGAGCCTTACCAAGATCCCACGATCCAAATACGACGAGCTTACGCTGGAAACCTGGTGCCTAAAAATTGGATGCCTCTCCCTCGGCGTTAGTCCTTACCCATGATTTGGTGCCCAACATGGGGCTTTTCGTATTCAGCAAAGAAGAGTGTTATAAGGTTCAACGAACTAGATTCCTGTATTGGAATATAAGGGTACCTAAACAGGCATAACTTCCAACTTTTATTGTCATAAATTATTTGACTATTAATAGAATATTGGACTTAAGTAGAAACAGTGCATGCTTATTAATTATTTATCTATCCGACATGCCCCCTTGCACTTTAAATTTAATCACAAAGATTCCTATTTCCTTGAACGAAATCAGAAGGCTTACTGACGTAAACCAATTATTAAAATATAGTTTAAAATGGATTATATTGCTGAAACGTGGATGTGAGGCTTACCTGGATTATATTGCTGAAACGTGGAACGACCTGGAAAAAAATTAATAAAAATAAAGCCAATTTAAAAAAACAAGAGAGAATGCTATCTGATACCCGTAACTCAGATATTGGAAGTGCGAAGGAGTGTCTTCAGCACTGACAGTTTTTTGGCGGTTTGTGGGTGTTGGAGTGGGCGTGGCAAAAAGTTTTTTGGCAAATCGATAGAAATTTATAAGACTAATACAAAAATGAAAAAATATGAAATTATTTTCCAAAAGTGTGGGCGTGGCAGCTTTGGGCGGTTTGTGGGCGTTAGAGTGGGCGTGGCAAAAAGTTTTTTGGCACATCGATAGAAATTTACAAGACTAATACAAAAATGAAAAAATATCAAATTGTTTTCCAAAAGTGTGGGCGTGGCAGTTTTGGTCGGTTTGTGGGCGTTAGAGTGGGCGTGGCAAAAAGTTTTTTTGCAAATCGATAAAAATTTACAATACTAATACAAAAATGAAAACATTTCAAATTATTAGTGGGCGTGGCAAAAAGTTTTTTGGCAAATCGATAGAAATTTACAATACTAATACAAAAATGAAAACATTTCAAATTATTTTCCAAAAGTGTGGGCATGGCAGCTTTGGGCGGTTTGTGGGCGTTAGAGTGGGCGTGGCAACATAAATCAAAAAACTTGGGCTGCGTCTATGTCTCTTGAGTCTGTATGCCTAATCTCAACTTTCTAGCTTTTGTAGTTTCTGAGATCTCGACGTTCATACGGACAGAAGGACAGCAGGACAGACGGACAGAAGGACGGACAGACGGACAAGGCCAGATCGACTCGGCTATTGATCCTGATCAAGAACATATATACTTTAAATGGTCGGAAACGCTTCCTTCTGCCAGTTACATACTTTTCAACCAATCTAGTATAACCTTTTACTCTACGAGTAACGGGTATAAATCATCGACACTTTGATGTTCTTCCTGAGGTAGTTTTCGAAAATATTCTAAGCAAAGGGATCTTGTGGAGCTTATCACTTGGAATCAACTTTTTTTAAATAATTAATAAACAAATAATTAATAACAAACCTCCCACGGCATTGAATCAGTTATTGCGGTAAGCTTTAATTTCTTGACCATGCCATTTTGAGTTGCGGTAGTTTTAAAATACCCAAGTACAATAAAATGCCAATGTAGCTTTTGATTTTCTCATCAGTACATTTAAGTTCAATACCGTGCTTTCAAAACTATATCAGTTTGCCTTGCCATTAAATGAATTAGATGAGTATCAAATGTGTAAAATGTGTAAAAGTACTTCACTGTTGTCTTTATCTCCTTTATCAAAAGTTTTGTCATTTTGTTCTCCGCTCTAGCGTCTTAGGATTAATTTTTTTAAAGAAATTGTCAACAACAAAGCAAGAGTCAGGCTCACATACTTCAATCACTGTATTATCCAGAAGGCCAATCTCGATACTTTCTCCCCTTTCAAGAATTCCTTCTAAATTCTTCTCCAGTATCGGAGAAATGACTTCCATCTCAACACCACTTTCTTCATCAGTAGTAACATCCTAATCGAAGTTTAAAATATTTTAATAATACTTATTAGAGTAAGTTACTAATTACTCTTAAATTCTTCTCCAGTACCGCAGAAATGTCATCCATCTTATCAACATACATCCCGATCGAAGCTTAAATTATAATTATAATTAGCTATAAAAGTAAGTTACTAATTTCAAAACCTTCACTTAATATCAAAACCATAATTATTAAGAAGCGCGTGCTGCTTATTGTAAATATTTTCTGCAAGTAATCTCCAAATGCGTTTTTCGCTTTTCATATAAAGAATGAGCAGATAAAAAGAAAAGGCACGCTTACAGTTAGCTATGAAATCATAGAATTTGCTCAAAAAAAATGTTGTGCGAAAGGGTTAAACATGCACAGATACTCTATAGGAGAATCTGTCCAAAAAAATTCACTGTATAATGTATACTCAGCCGAAACCCTAACAAACCGGTATCTTTTACAGATGTCGACGAAAAAGAATCTATAATAGTTTTGGCTGAATTACTGGACCGGCCATCGGATCAGCGTTAAAAAAAAAAATCCCGAAGAAGCCCCTTAAAATCGAAGCAAAGCTTAGTGGTGGTGCTTTTCATGAAAACATGGTATTGGGCCATACCGGCCGGACGATGCTCTAGTTTTCTTTCAAGAGATAAGAATCTAAACAGAGCTTGCTGGTAAGACTCCCCCAAAAACTCTGAATTAAACTTGGCGGGCAATCAAACAAAATAATCCTCAGTAGGCAAGCGAGTAAAATATTTAGCAAATGAGCTTCAAGCTCTTCCACAACCTCTAGCACAAACAACGGTGTCAACGCAACCCTCCATTTCCCGAAGCTGCACCTCAAGACAATCCCTTTGGATTTGTTTCGAACACCATATTTGTAAAATCAAAAAACTTTTAAGATTCACATATAAAACCAGCCAGAATCTAAAGCAAGTGAAGGGGTACAACAATCTCGTTAAGTCCGATGACCAGACCTGCGGCCATAATCACATAAAAATTCTAGTCCAGTAACGGGCAAACTTCATCAACAGGGTATTGACTCCCAAGATAGGGGAAATATAAGTCCTAGGTTGGAACACTTGTCCTATGAGATCGATGACCGGAGTAGTCAAGAGAAAGCTCTAAGCTGGTATAAAGAGACCTCAGCTTCCCGATAAAGCAGCTAATTCTCGGAAGGGGAGGAGGGAGGGTTTAATTTAAGATGGGCGGCAAGTAGTACAAGGCCTCCGACAACACAGCTAATGTGATCAACACTGTGGAAGTAATCTACCACAAAGACGGTGTTATTGGGGTTTTAATATTGAAAGTCGAGTCGATCTGGTAATGTCTGTCCGTCTGTATGAGCATTGGGTCAAAGGAACTCTAAAAGCTTGAAAGTTGAGATTCAGCATGCAGACTCCAGAGACATAGACGCAGAGCAAGTTTCTTGATTCATGTTACCACGCCCAAAAAAAAAAAATTTACCACACCGGCTCTAACGCTCACAAACCGCCAATAACTGTCAGCGTTGAAATTTCTTCTTCGCACTTCCACTAGTTGTGTAACGGGTATCAGGTACTAGGCGAACACGACTATATGCAAAGACAAGAACCCTTCCAGCGACGTATGTAGTCGTGAAAAGCCAACAATTTTTGTTACGTGTGCACTATTGTCCGGTGGTGAATTCGATACTCTTCGCAAAAACAATTGTTGTTAACTTCTAGTTTTCGTATACTAGACTTTAATTTTTACATTACGCATGGCACTAGCCAACAATATATTAACCAATAAAACAAGAGAGAATGCTATAGTCGAGTTCCCCGATTATCTGATACCTGTTACTCAGCTATTGGAAGTGCGAAGGAGAGTCTTCAGCACTGACAGTTTTTGGCGGTTTGTGGGTGTTGGAGTGGTGGTGGCAAAAAGTTTTATGGCAAGTCGATAGAAATTTACAAGACTAATACAAAAATGAAAAAATATCAAATTATTTTCCAAAAGTGTGGGCGTGGCAGTTTTGGGTTTGTGGGCGTTAGAGTGGGCGTGGCAACATAAATCAACAAACTTGCGCTGCGTCTATGTCTCTGGAGTCTGTATGCTTAATCTCAACTTTCTAGCTTTTGTAGTTTCTGAGATTTCGACGTTCATACGGACAAACGGACAGAAGGACAGACGGACAGAAAGACAGACGGACCGACGGACCGGCGGACGGACAGACGGACATGGCCATATCGATTTGGCTATTGATCCAGACCAAGAATATATATACTTTTTATGGTCGGAAACGCTTCCTTCTGCCTGTTAAATACTTTTCAACGAATCTAGTATACCCTTTTACTCTACGAGTAACGGGTAGAACTATGCTATTAACTACAACAAAATGAGTAGGTAAACATTTTCAAAAGGGGTGCTGACGCAAGAACAGAAGTATTCAAAAATAATTACGTAACGATTGACTGAAACACTGCCCGGGCCGAAACACTGCCCGATCGTTTTACGATAAGTATGGACTGCTGACTGACGAACGGTACGAATGTAATTATTTTTCTAATATTTATTCTCGTTATGTTGGAGAGGTGAGAGCCTTACCAAGATCCCACGATCCAAATACGACGAGCTTTCGCTGGAAACCTGGTGCCTAAAAATTGGATGCCTCTCCCTCGGCGTTAGTCCTTACCCATGATTTGGTGCCCAACATGGGGCTTTTCGTATTCAGCAAAGAAGAGTGTTATAAGGTTCAACGAACTAGATTCCTGTATTGGAATATAAGGGTACCTAAACAGGCATAACTTCCAACTTTTATTGTCATAAATTATTTGACTATTAATAGAATATTGGACTTAAGTAGAAACAGTGCATGCTTATTAATTATTTATCTATCCGACATGCCCACCTTGCACTTTAAATTTAATCACAAAGATTCATATTTCCTTGAACGAAATCAGAAGGCTTACTGACGTAAACCAATTATTAAAATATAGTTTAAAATGGATTATATTGCTGAAACGTGGATGTGAGGCTTACCTGGATTATATTGCTGAAACGTGGAACGACCTGGAAAAAAATTAATAAAAATAAAGCCAATTTAAAAAAAACAAGAGAGAATGCTATCTGATACCCGTAACTCAGATATTGGAAGTGCGAAGGAGTGTCTTCAGCACTGACAGTTTTTTGGCGGTTTGTGGGTGTTGGAGTGGGCGTGGCAAAAAGTTTTTTGGCAAATCGATAGAAATTTATAAGACTAATACAAAAATGAAAAAATATGAAATTATTTTCCAAAAGTGTGGGCGTGGCAGCTTTGGACGGTTTGTGGGCGTTAGAGTGGGCGTGGCAAAAAGTTTTTTGGCACATCGATAGAAATTTACAAGACTAATACAAAAATGAAAAAATATCAAATTATTTTCCAAAAGTGTGGGCGTGCAGTTTTGGGGTGGGCGTTAGAGTGGGCGTGGCAACATAAATCAACAAACTTACGCTGCGTCTATGTCTCTGGAGTCTGTATGCTTAATCTCAACTTTCTAGCTTTTGTAGTTCCTGAGATTTCGACGTTCATACGGACAAACGGACAGAAGGTCAGACGGACAGACGGACAGAAAGACAGACGGACCGGCGGACGGACAGACGGACATGGCCATATCGATTTGGCTATTGATCCAGACCAAGAATATATATACTTTTTATGGTCGGAAACGCTTCCTTCTGCCTGTTAAATACTTTTCAACGAATCTAGTATACCCTTTTACTCTACGAGTAACGGGTAGAACTATGCTATTAACTACAACAAAATGAGTAGGTAAACATTTTCAAAAGGGGTGCTGACGCAAGAACAGAAGTATTCAAAAATAATTACGTAACGATTGACTGAAACACTGCCCGGGCCGAAACACTGCCCGATCGTTTTACGATAAGTATGGACTGCTGACTGACGAACGGTACGAATGTAATTATTTTCTAATATTTATTCTCGTTATGTTGGAGAGGTGAGAGCCTTACCAAGATCCCACGATCCAAATACGACGAGCTTACGCTGGAAACCTGGTGCCTAAAAATTGGATGCCTCTCCCTCGGCGTTAGTCCTTACCCATGATTTGGTGCCCAACATGGGGCTTTTCGTATTCAGCAAAGAAGAGTGTTATAAGGTTCAACGAACTAGATTCCTGTATTGGAATATAAGGGTACCTAAACAGGCATAACTTCCAACTTTTATTGTCATAAATTATTTGACTATTAATAGAATATTGGACTTAAGTAGAAACAGTGCATGCTTATTAATTATTTATCTATCCGACATGCCCACCTTGCACTTTAAATTTAATCACAAAGATTCCTATTTCCTTGAACGAAATCAGAAGGCTTACTGACGTAAACCAATTATTAAAATATAGTTTAAAATGGATTATATTGCTGAAACGTGGATGTGAGGCTTACCTGGATTATATTGCTGAAACGTGGAACGACCTGGAAAAAAATTAATAAAAATAAAGCCAATTTAAAAAAAACAAGAGAGAATGCTATCTGATACCCGTAACTCAGATATTGGAAGTGCGAAGGAGTGTCTTCAGCACTGACAGTTTTTTGGCGGTTTGTGGGTGTTGGAGTGGGCGTGGCAAAAAGTTTTTTGGCAAATCGATAGAAATTTATAAGACTAATACAAAAATGAAAAAATATGAAATTATTTTCCAAAAGTGTGGGCGTGGCAGCTTTGGACGGTTTGTGGGCGTTAGAGTGGGCGTGGCAAAAAGTTTTTTGGCACATCGATAGAAATTTACAAGACTAATACAAAAATGAAAAAATATCAAATTATTTTCCAAAAGTGTGGGCGTAGCAGTTTTGGGCGTTAGAGTGGGCGTGGCAACATAAATCAACAAACTTTCGCTGCGTCTATGTCTCTGGAGTCTGTATGCTTAATCTCAACTTTCCAGCTTTTGTAGTTCCTGAGATTTCGACGTTCATACGGACAAACGGACAAACGGACAGAAGGTCAGACGGACAGAAAGACAGACGGACCGGCGGACGGACAGACGGACATGGCCATATCGATTTGGCTATTGATCCAGACCAAGAATATATATACTTTTTATGGTCGGAAACGCTTCCTTCTGCCTGTTAAATACTTTTCAACGAATCTAGTATACCCTTTTACTCTACGAGTAACGGGTATAACTATGCTATTAACTACAACAAAATGAGTAGGTAAACATTTTCAAAAGGGGTGCTGACGCAAGAACAGAAGTATTCAAAAATAATTACGTAACGATTGACTGAAACACTGCCCGGGCCGAAACACTGCCCGATCGTTTTACGATAAGTATGGACTGCTGACTGACGAACGGTACGAATGTAATTATTTTTCTAATATTTATTCTCGTTATGTTGGAGAGGTGAGAGCCTTACCAAGATCCCACGATCCAAATACGACGAGCTTACGCTGGAAACCTGGTGCCTAAAAATTGGATGCCTCTCCCTCGGCGTTAGTCCTTACCCATGATTTGGTGCCCAACATGGGGCTTTTCGTATTCAGCAAAGAAGAGTGTTATAAGGTTCAACGAACTAGATTCCTGTATTGGAATATAAGGGTACCTAAACAGGCATAACTTCCAACTTTTATTGTCATAAATTATTTGACTATTAATAGAATATTGGACTTAAGTAGAAACAGTGCATGCTTATTAATTATTTATCTATCCGACATGCCCACCTTGCACTTTAAATTTAATCACAAAGATTCCTATTTCCTTGAACGAAATCAGAAGGCTTACTGACGTAAACCAATTATTAAAATATAGTTTAAAATGGATTATATTGCTGAAACGTGGATGTGAGGCTTACCTGGATTATATTGCTGAAACGTGGAACGACCTGGAAAAAAATTAATAAAAATAAAGCCAATTTAAAAAAACAAGAGAGAATGCTATCTGATACCCGTAACTCAGATATTGGAAGTGCGAAGGAGTGTCTTCAGCACTGACAGTTTTTTGGCGGTTTGTGGGTGTTGGAGTGGGCGTGGCAAAAAGTTTTTTGGCAAATCGATAGAAATTTATAAGACTAATACAAAAATGAAAAATATGAAATTATTTTCCAAAAGTGTGGGCGTGGCAGCTTTGGACGGTTTGTGGGCGTTAGAGTGGGCGTGGCAAAAAGTTTTTTGGCACATCGATAGAAATTTACAAGACTAATACAAAAATGAAAAAATATCAAATTATTTTCCAAAAGTGTGGGCGTAACAGTTTTGGGCGTTAGAGTGGGCGTGGCAACATAAATCAACAAACTTGCGCTGCGTCTATGTCTCTGGAGTCTGTATGCTTAATCTCAACTTTCTAGCTTTTGTAGTTCCTGAGATTTCGACGTTCATACGGACAAACGGACAGAAGGTCAGACGGACAGACGGACAGACGGACAGAAAGACAGACGGACCGGCGGACGGACAGACGGACATGGCCATATCGATTTGGCTATTGATCCAGACCAAGAATATATATACTTTTTATGGTCGGAAACGCTTCCTTCTGCCTGTTAAATACTTTTCAACGAATCTAGTATACCCTTTTACTCTACGAGTAACGGGTATAACTATGCTATTAACTACAACAAAATGAGTAGGTAAACATTTTCAAAAGGGGTGCTGACGCAAGAACAGAAGTATTCAAAAATAATTACGTAACGATTGACTGAAACACTGCCCGGGCCGAAACACTGCCCGATCGCTTTACGATAAGTATGGACTGCTGACTGACGAACGGTACGAATGTAATTATTTTTCTAATATTTATTCTCGTTATGTTGGAGAGGTGAGAGCCTTACCAAGATCCCACGATCCAAATACGACGAGCTTACGCTGGAAACCTGGTGCCTAAAAATTGGATGCCTCTCCCTCGGCGTTAGTCCTTACCCATGATTTGGTGCCCAACATGGGGCTTTTCGTATTCAGCAAAGAAGAGTGTTATAAGGTTCAACGAACTAGATTCCTGTATTGGAATATAAGGGTACCTAAACAGGCATAACTTCCAACTTTTATTGTCATAAATTATTTGACTATTAATAGAATATTGGACTTAAGTAGAAACAGTGCATGCTTATTAATTATTTATCTATCCGACATGCCCACCTTGCACTTTAAATTTAATCACAAAGATTCATATTTCCTTGAACGAAATCAGAAGGCTTACTGACGTAAACCAATTATTAAAATATAGTTTAAAATGGATTATATTGCTGAAACGTGGATGTGAGGCTTACCTGGATTATATTGCTGAAACGTGGAACGACCTGGAAAAAAATTAATAAAAATAAAGCCAATTTAAAAAAAACAAGAGAGAATGCTATCTGATACCCGTAACTCAGATATTGGAAGTGCGAAGGAGTGTCTTCAGCACTGACAGTTTTTTGGCGGTTTGTGGGTGTTGGAGTGGGCGTGGCAAAAAGTTTTTTGGCAAATCGATAAAATTTATAAGACTAATACAAAAATGAAAAAATATGAAATTATTTTCCAAAAGTGTGGGCGTGGCAGCTTTGGACGGTTTGTGGGCGTTAGAGTGGGCGTGGCAAAAAGTTTTTTGGCACATCGATAGAAATTTACAAGACTAATACAAAAATGAAAAAATATCAAATTATTTTCCAAAAGTGTGGGCGTGGCAGTTTTGGGCGTTAGAGTGGGCGTGGCAACATAAATCAACAAACTTCGCTGCGTCTATGTCTCTGGAGTCTGTATGCTTAATCTCAACTTTCTAGCTTTTGTAGTTCCTGAGATTTCGACGTTCATACGGACAAACGGACAGAAGGTCAGACGGACAGACGGACAGAAAGACAGACGGACCGGCGGACGGACAGACGGACATGGCCATATCGATTTGGCTATTGATCCAGACCAAGAATATATATACTTTTTATGGTCGGAAACGCTTCCTTCTGCCTGTTAAATACTTTTCAACGAATCTAGTATACCCTTTTACTCTACGAGTAACGGGTATAACTATGCTATTAACTACAACAAAATGAGTAGGTAAACATTTTCAAAAGGGGTGCTGACGCAAGAACAGAAGTATTCAAAAATAATTACGTAACGATTGACTGAAACACTGCCCGGGCCGAAACACTGCCCGATCGCTTTACGATAAGTATGGACTGCTGACTGACGAACGGTACGAATGTAATTATTTTTCTAATATTTATTCTCGTTATGTTGGAGAGGTGAGAGCCTTACCAAGATCCCACGATCCAAATACGACGAGCTTACGCTGGAAACCTGGTGCCTAAAAATTGGATGCCTCTCCCTCGGCGTTAGTCCTTACCCATGATTTGGTGCCCAACATGAGGCTTTTCGTATTCAGCAAAGAAGAGTGTTATGGTATAAGGTTCAACGAACTAGATTCCTGTATTGGAATATAAGGGTACCTAAACAGGCATAACTTCCAACTTTTATTGTCATAAATTATTTGACTATTAATAGAATATTGGACTTAAGTAGAAACAGTGCATGCTTATTAATTATTTATCTATCCGACATGCCCACCTTGCACTTTAAATTTAATCACAAAGATTCCTATTTCCTTGAACGAAATCAGAAGGCTTACTGACGTAAACCAATTATTAAAATATAGTTTAAAATGGATTATATTGCTGAAACGTGGATGTGAGGCTTACCTGGATTATATTGCTGAAACGTGGAACGACCTGGAAAAAAATTAATAAAAATAAAGCCAATTTAAAAAAAACAAGAGAGAATGCTATCTGATACCCGTAACTCAGATATTGGAAGTGCGAAGGAGTGTCTTCAGCACTGACAGTTTTTTGGCGGTTTGTGGGTGTTGGAGTGGGCGTGGCAAAAAGTTTTTTGGCAAATCGATAGAAATTTATAAGACTAATACAATAATGAAAAAATATGAAATTATTTTCCAAAAGTGTGGGCGTGGCAGCTTTGGACGGTTTGTGGGCGTTAGAGTGGGCGTGGCAAAAAGTTTTTTGGCACATCGATAGAAATTTACAAGACTAATACAAAAATGAAAAAATATCAAATTATTTTCCAAAAGTGTGGGCGTGGCAGTTTTGGACGGTTTGTGGGCGTTAGAGTGGGCGTGGCAACATAAATCAACAAACTTGCGCTGCGTCTATGTCTCTGGAGTCTGTATGCTTAATCTCAACTTTCTAGCTTTTGTAGTTCCTGAGATTTCGACGTTCATACGGACAAACGGACAGAAGGTCAGACGGACAGACGGACATGGCCATATCGATTTGGCTATTGATCCAGACCAAGAATATATATACTTTTTATGGTCGGAAACGCTTCCTTCTGCCTGTTAAATACTTTTTAACGAATCTAGTATACCCTTTTACTCTACGAGTAACGGGTATAACTATGCTATTAACTACAACAAATGAGTAGGTAAACATTTCAAAAGGGGTGCTGACCAAAACAGAAGTATTCAAAAATAATTACGTAACGATGACTGAAACTGCCCGGCCGAAACAATGCTATCTGATACCCGTAACTCAGATATTGGAAGTGCGAAGGAGTGTCTTCAGCACTGACAGTTTTTTGGCGGTTTGTGGGTGTTGGAGTGGGCGTGGCAAAAAGTTTTTTGGCAAATCGATAGAAATTTATAAGACTAATACAAAAATGAAAAAATATGAAATTATTTTCCAAAAGTGTGGGCGTGGCAGCTTTGGACGGTTTGTGGGCGTTAGAGTGGGCGTGGCAAAAAGTTTTTTGGCACATCGATAGAAATTTACAAGACTAATACAAAAATGAAAAAATATCAAATTATTTTCCAAAAGTGTGGGCGTGGCAGTTTTGGGCGTTAGAGTGGGCGTGGCAACATAAATCAACAAACTTTCGCTGCGTCTATGTCTCTGGAGTCTGTATGCTTAATCTCAACTTTCCAGCTTTTGTAGTTCCTGAGATTTCGACGTTCATACGGACAAACGGACAGAAGGTCAGACGGACAGAAAGACAGACGGACCGGCGGACGGACAGACGGACATGGCCATATCGATTTGGCTATTGATCCAGACCAAGAATATATATACTTTTTATGGTCGGAAACGCTTCCTTCTGCCTGTTAAATACTTTTCAACGAATCTAGTATACCCTTTTACTCTACGAGTAACGGGTATAACTATGCTATTAACTACAACAAAATGAGTAGGTAAACATTTTCAAAAGGGGTGCTGACGCAAGAACAGAAGTATTCAAAAATAATTACGTAACGATTGACTGAAACACTGCCCGGGCCAAAACACTGCCCGATCGTTTTACGATAAGTATGGACTGCTGACTGACGAACGGTACGAATGTAATTATTTTTCTAATATTTATTCTCGTTATGTTGGAGAAGTGAGAGCCTTACCAAGATCCCACGATCCAAATACGACGAGCTTACGCTGGAAACCTGGTGCCTAAAAATTGGATGCCTCTCCCTCGGCGTTAGTCCTTACCCATGATTTGGTGCCCAACATGAGGCTTTTCGTATTCAGCAAAGAAGAGTGTTATGGTATAAGGTTCAACGAACTAGATTCCTGTATTGGAATATAAGGGTACCTAAACAGGCATAACTTCCAACTTTTATTGTCATAAATTATTTGACTATTAATAGAATATTGGACTTAAGTAGAAACAGTGCATGCTTATTAATTATTTATCTATCCGACATGCCCACCTTGCACTTTAAATTTAATCACAAAGATTCCTATTTCCTTGAACGAAATCAGAAGGCTTACTGACGTAAACCAATTATTAAAATATAGTTTAAAATGGATTATATTGCTGAAACGTGGATGTGAGGCTTACCTGGATTATATTGCTGAAACGTGGAACGACCTGGAAAAAAATTAATAAAAATAAAGCCAATTTAAGAAAAACAAGAGAGAATGCTATCTGATACCCGTAACTCAGATATTGGAAGTGCGAAGGAGTGTCTTCAGCACTGAAAGTTTTTTGGCGGTTTGTGGGTGTTGGAGTGGGCGTGGCAAAAAGTTTTTTGGCAAATCGATAGAAATTTATAAGACTAATACAAAAATGAAAAAATATGAAATTATTTTCCAAAAGTGTGGGCGTGGCAGCTTTGGACGGTTTGTGGGCGTTAGAGTGGGCGTGGCAAAAAGTTTTTTGGCACATCGATAGAAATTTACAAGACTAATACAAAAATGAAAAAATATCAAATTATTTTCCAAAAGTGTGGGCGTGGCAGTTTTGGGCGTTAGAGTGGGCGTGGCAACATAAATCAACAAACTTGCGCTGCGTCTATGTCTCTGGAGTCTGTATGCTTAATCTCAACTTTCTAGCTTTTGTAGTTCCTGAGATTTCGACGTTCATACGGACAAACGGACAAACGGACAGAAGGTCAGACGGACAGAAAGACAGACGGACCGGCGGACGGACGGACATGGCCATATCGATTTGGCTATTGATCCAGACCAAGAATATATATACTTTTTATGGTCGGAAACGCTTCCTTCTGCCTGTTAAATACTTTTTAACGAATCTAGTATACCCTTTTACTCTACGAGTAACGGGTATAACTATGCTATTAACTACAACAAAATGAGTAGGTAAACATTTTCAAAAGGGGTGCTGACGCAAGAACAGAAGTATTCAAAAATAATTACGTAACGATTGACTGAAACACTGCCCGGGCCGAAACACTGCTATCTGATACCCGTAACTCAGATATTGGAAGTGCGAAGGAGTGTCTTCAGCACTGACAGTTTTTTGGCGGTTTGTGGGTGTTGGAGTGGGCGTGGCAAAAAGTTTTTTGGCAAATCGATAGAAATTTATAAGACTAATACAAAAATGAAAAAATATGAAATTATTTTCCAAAAGTGTGGGCGTGGCAGCTTTGGACGGTTTGTGGGCGTTAGAGTGGGCGTGGCAAAAAGTTTTTTGGCACATCGATAGAAATTTACAAGACTAATACAAAAATGAAAAAATATCAAATTATTTTCCAAAAGTGTGGGCGTGGCAGTTTTGGGCGTTAGAGTGGGCGTGGCAACATAAATCAACAAACTTTCGCTGCGTCTATGTCTCTGGGGTCTGTATGCTTAATCTCAACTTTCCAGCTTTTGTAGTTCCTGAGATTTCGACGTTCATACGGACAAACGGACAAACGGACAGAAGGTCAGACGGACAGACGGACAGAAAGACAGACGGACCGGCGGACGGACAGACGGACATGGCCATATCGATTTGGCTATTGATCCAGACCAAGAATATATATACTTTTTATGGTCGGAAACGCTTCCTTCTGCCTGTTAAATACTTTTCAACGAATCTAGTATACCCTTTTACTCTACGAGTAACGGTTATAACTATGCTATTAACTACAACAAAATGAGTAGGTAAACATTTTCAAAAGGGGTGCTGACGCAAGAACAGAAGTATTCAAAAATAATTACGTAACGATTGACTGAAACACTGCCCGGGCCGAAACACTGCCCGATCGTTTTACGATAAGTATGGACTGCTGACTGACGAACGGTACGAATGTAATTATTTTTCTAATATTTATTCTCGTTATGTTGGAGAGGTGAGAGCCTTACCAAGATCCCACGATCCAAATACGACGAGCTTACGCTGGAAACCTGGTGCCTAAAAATTGGATGCCTCTCCCTCGGCGTTAGTCCTTACCCATGATTTGGTGCCCAACATGGGGCTTTTCGTATTCAGCAAAGAAGAGTGTTATAAGGTTCAACGAACTAGATTCCTGTATTGGAATATAAGGGTACCTAAACAGGCATAACTTCCAACTTTTATTGTCATAAATAATTTGAATATTAATAGAATATTGGACTTAAGTAGAAACAGTGCATGCTTATTAATTATTTATCTATCCGACATGCCCACCTTGCACTTTAAATTTAATCACAAAGATTCCTATTTCCTTGAACGAAATCAGAAGGCTTACTGACGTAAACCAATTATTAAAATATAGTTTAAAATGGATTATATTGCTGAAACGTGGATGTGAGGCTTACCTGGATTATATTGCTGAAACGTGGAACGACCTGGAAAAAAATTAATAAAAATAAAGCCAATTTAAGAAAAACAAGAGAGAATGCTATCTGATACCCGTAACTCAGATATTGGAAGTGCGAAGGAGTGTCTTCAGCACTGACAGTTTTTTGGCGGTTTGTGGGTGTTGGAGTGGGCGTGGCAAAATGTTTTTTGGCAAATCGATAGAAATTTATAAGACTAATACAAAAATGAAAAAATATGAAATTATTTTCCAAAAGTGTGGGCATGGCAGCTTTGGGCGGTTTGTGGGCGTTAGAGTGAGCGTGGCAACATAAATCAAAAAACTTGGGCTGCGTCTATGTCTCTTGAGTCTGTATGCCTAATCTCAACTTTCTAGCTTTTGTAGTTTCTGAGATCTCGACGTTCATACGGACAGAAGGACAGCAGGACAGACGGACAGAAGGACGGACAGACGGACAAGGCCAGATCGACTCGGCTATTGATCCTGATCAAGAACATATATACTTTAAATGGTCGGAAACGCTTCCTTCTGCCAGTTACATACTTTTCAACCAATCTAGTATAACCTTTTACTCTACGAGTAACGGGTATAAAAAAAACGTACCTTTGAATGCAAATATTGGCTCATCGACACTTTGATGTTCTTCCTGAGGTAGTTTTCCAAAATATTCTAAGCAAAGGGATCTTGTGGAGCTTATCACTTGGAATTTCTTGACCATGCCATTTTGAGTTGCGGTAGTTTTAAAATACCCAAGTACAATAAAATGCCAATGTAGCTTTTGATTTTCTCATCAGTACATTTAAGTTCAATACCGTGCTTTCAAAACTATATCAGTTTGCCTTGCCATTAAATGAATTAGATGAGTATCAAATGTGTAAAATGTGTAAAAGTACTTCACTGTTGTCTTTATCTCCTTTATCAAAAGTTTTGTCATTTTGTTCTCCGCTCTAGCGTCTTAGGATTAATTTTTTTAAAGAAATTGTCAACAACAAAGCAAGAGTCAGGCTCACATACTTCAATCACTGTATTATCCAGAAGGCCAATCTCGATACTTTCTCCCCTTTCAAGAATTCCTTCTAAATTCTTCTCCAGTATCGGAGAAATGACTTCCATCTCAACACCACTTTCTTCATCAGTAGTAACATCCTAATCGAAGTTTAAAATATTTTAATAATACTTATTAGAGTAAGTTACTAATTACTCTTAAATTCTTCTCCAGTACCGCAGAAATGTCATCCATCTTATCAACATACATCCCGATCGAAGCTTAAATTATAATTATAATTAGCTATAAAAGTAAGTTACTAATTTCAAAACCTTCACTTAAAATCAAAACCATAATTATTAAGAAGCGCGTGCTGCTTATTGTAAATATTTTCTGCAAGTAATCTCCAAATGCGTTTTTCGCTTTTCATATAAAGAATGAGCAGATAAAAAGAAAAGGCACGCTTACAGTTAGCTATGAAATCATAGAATTTGCTCAAAAAAAATTTTGTGCGAAAGGGTTAAACATGCACAGATACTCTATAGGAGAATCTGTCCAAAAAAATTCACTGTATAATGTATACTCAGCCGAAACCCTAACAAACAGATGTCGACAAAAAAGAATCTATAATAGTTTTGGCTGAATTACTGGACCGGCCATCGGATCAGCGTTAAAAAAAAATCCCGAAGAAGCCCCTTAAAATCGAAGCAAAGCTTAGTGGTGGTGCTTTTCATGATGCTCTTTCATGACGCAATGATAAGGCCACAAATACCGAAAGAAACATGAATCTTCTGTCGGAACTGCAGACATATTTTTCATATGCAAGTACTCCTTAATGAAAACATGGTATTGGGCCATACCGGCCGGACGATGCTCTAGTTTTCTTTCAAGAGATAAGAATCTAAACAGAGCTTGCTGGTAAGACTCCCCCAAAAACTCTGAATTAAACTTGGCGGGCAATCAAACAAAATAATCCTCAGTAGGCAAGCGAGTAAAATATTTAGCAAATGAGCTTCAAGATCTTCCACAACCTCTAGCACAAACAACGGTGTCAACGCAACCCTCCATTTCCCGAAGCTGCACCTCAAGACAATCCCTTTGGATTTGTTTCGAACACCATATTTGTAAAATCAAAAAACTTTAAAGATTCACATATAAAACCAGCCAGAATCTAAAGCAAGTGAAGGGGTACAACAATCTCGTTAAGTCCGATGACCAGTCCCGCGGCCATAATCACATAAAAATTCTAGTCCAGTAACGGGCAAACTTCATCAACAGGGTATTGACTCCCAAGATAGGGGAAATATAAGTCCTAGGTTGGAACACTTGTCCTATGAGATCGATAACCGGAGTAGTCAAGAGAAAGCTCTAAGCTGGTATAAAGAGACCTCAGCTTCCCGATAAAGCAGCTAATTCTCGGAAGGGGAGGAGGGAGGGTTTAATTCTCTGAAGGTCATTCTCAGGAAGTCATTCTCGGGAGGGTCCTATTCTCGGGAGGTATCATTCTCGGGATAAGATCTAATTAAGAACAAAGGATTTCGGTCCAAAGTAAAAAGTCAAGATTTTGTCAAAAAGAGTCCAGTGAATACAGAAAGGAGCGGAGATCCAATCCTGCCCAAAATCTTAGGATTTCGAAACCCCTTGACTGGAAGGATAAGGGGTAGGCAACAGGACTCCTCGTAAAGGAAGACCCACTCTTTCAAACCAACAGACAGGAGGTAAGGGGGCGTTTCGTGAAGACCTACAATATAAAGCAATATACAGAAGTCCCAAGATGGGTGGCAAGGAGTCCAAAGCCTCCGACAATACAGCCAATGTGATAAACACCGTGGAAGTAATCGACCACAAAGACGAGATCCTAGGCGTACAACATAAACTTGGTTTCATCAAGTTGTTCGTGTTTCTAGCATTATTGAATTTAGTAAAGGAAAGGAAAGGATTGTATCCAGCATCTCGCATCCTCAATAATCTACAGCGTGAAAGGCGGATTCCGCTTAGTATATATGGGCAGAGTAGTGACAATAACAATCCGCTAATTAAACTCCCATGGCTACGGCTGAGCCTAAACAAAAAAAGGACGGCAAAACAAACAAGCAAAAATACTGAACCTGTGCAGTGGTATCTTCCAAAGGAGTGAGGAATACAAGTAATTTGAGAATCCTAAACATATGTACATACCAACAAACACGTATATATACATGCATGTCTAGATAGGCCATCTTTACCTTGTGTACCTTCTTATGCGTATTAGGTATTTAATCTACAAGTTATTGGTGCACGATGTATGTAAGTATAATCCAATCAGCATGTATAGTAACACTCAGGAACCAACGAGTCGAGATCTTATCGCTCAGGATTAAAGTGGGGTAAGTTTGACGGAACACAGTTCTCGTATTTTATATATTTATATATAAAAATTTATATATTTATATATACCAATATTCTCGTACCAACTTTGTTTTCTTACGATTAGTATATATATATGTCGGAGCGCTAAAAGTTGTTTTATGATTGTGTAGCGAGTCCCTTGATAGCTTTTTCAATTGTTCTTCCACTGCTTGTGTGTTTCTTCTTAACTTTTTCCTTAGAGAAGAACCACCACGCTAAACCAGGGCCACACTCGATCTTTTTGTATGTCAAGATCTCACAATCAAATACAAACCGTCCTATCGATTAGTATCGTAAGCAAGTAAACCATCGATAAGGCGCTCATTTCAAAATAACATTTCCTTCTCCGACACGGCCATTCTGATAAATTACACGCCCTCGTGTATGAGCTACGTCCTGCCATAAATCAGAGATTCACACACTGCATTCAGACTTCAGTTCTAATTTAAATGTGACAATCAACTTAGTCTTAGTCTTAGTCATTAACATCGTTGTTTTCCTTTAACATAATCTTTAGTTTACATTAACCAACGTTATACTTCATCATTTGTTCTAATACTTCAAGTTCTTAACTATTTCGTTTTACATCTTTCTCCTTAAATCCTTCGTTAAGGATCTTTTTTTTTAATTTTTCATATTTCAAAAAAAGTATTCCTTAACTTTTTATAATACAACTCAAATCTTTCTTTTAATAATTCTTTAAATTTTTCTCTCCATAGTTCAACTAATTTGAATTCAATTCAATTCATTCGTTTCATTTCTTACTTAATTTCTCTCTTCTTTTATCTCAACTTTTAATCATTCTCTTTTTTGTTTTATTTTCTTTCCAAACAATAACATCATTATAATACCACTCTAGGGTCAGGTACCGCCACGTAGCCATCGACAACTGTGTACTTCCATACACCTTCCGCCATTCTACTCTCTATTTCAACATCTCCATTCACTTTCTCTTTCATCAACTTCCATACCGTCTCTTTCAACGGCTTCACTACTGTCTCTTTCAACAGCTTCCATACCGTCTCTTTCAACGGCTTCACTACTGTCTCTTTCAACAGCTTACATACCGTCTCTTTCAACGGCTTCACTACTGTCTCTTTCAACAGCTTCCATACCGTCTCTTTCAACGGTTTCACTACTGTCTCTTTCAACAGCTGCAACAGCAACCTCTGACGGGCTAGCATCGATCTCCAGCTCGCTTGGCACCTGCCCATTTGGCAATCTTCTCAATCTTTCATGCGCATACTTATAACGTCTATTACCCTTCATACTCTTTAAGGTATATCTGTCATTATCCAATACTTCTGTAATCTCAAATGGACCTCTATATTTAGCATCTAATTTAGTCTGGTTTCTCTCACTAATATTAAGCAACACAAAATCTCCAACACTAAATTTTACTACCTTAGCTCTGCCTTTATCAAACCTTTCCTTCTCATACTTTGCCGATCTTTCTATATTTTCTAAAGCTTGAGTTCTTATCTTGGTCAGATCTATTTCTGTTTCTGGATCATGACCTAAAGGACGAGCAACCTTTCCCATTAATAATTCTAACGGGCTCGCTTTAGTTATCTTATTAGCAGTACAATTAATAGCTAACTGCACGTCACCCAATGCCTCTTGCCAAGATCTAGAACTTGCTTCAACAGCTGTCAATAAATTTTTTAAGGTACTCATAACCCTCTCAACCTGGCCATTACCTCGGCTTGCTCCTGTTGCTATCAAATGTAGTTTTATGTTTTGGGAAGAGCAAAATTCAACAAACTTGGCACCTGTGAAACTTCTTCCCTGATCAGCCACAATACGAATAGGGACTCCAAACAAAGAAATTGATGATTTCAACGCCATTACACAACTTTCTGCACTTAATGTGAAAGTGTGGTAAATATAAACGTACTTGGTAAATGCATCGATCTGTACAATTACATATTCCTTACGATCGCTTTTACCACTAAGCTTGCCTGTTATGTCTATGTGGATAGTATGCCATGGAACGTTTATTTTGGGAATAGGATGTAATTCCATTTGTACTTTCCCAGAGGATGATTTGGAAACTCTGCACGTTATGCAATTTTCAACAAATCTTCGAACGTATTTGGCCATGCCCTCAAACCAATAGTAATCGTATACATTGTCGAGTGTCCCAGCCCAGATGCATTATGGATTCATGTACTTGGTTAATAACCGACCATCTAAATCCGCGAGGCACTACTGGCAAACACAGCGTCTTGCCATTTCTTTGTATCACTCTATACAAAACTCCACCTCTCAAATCATATGTCTTAGACAGCTCGAATGGTAATTCATCATCGTTCAACTTGGTAATGATTTCTACAATATCTTGATCTTTCTGTTGCTCTGCACGAATCCAATCCTCAGATACTTCAGTTAATTCGATTCGCTTCTCAACGATCTTTGCATATTCAGGGGAATTTTCCGGAGGAAGTGGATTTCTGGAAACGAAATCAGCATGGGCCATACGCTTGCCTTCCCTATACTGTATATCAAAATCGAAGGACTGCAAATAACTCAATCTTATTTCGTGATGATTTTAACGAATTACAGTCAGTGAATATTACAAACTTTCTGCCATGTAAGTAGTGCCGAAAATGCTTAACAGCATTAACCACGGCAAGTGTTTCCAACTCATATGAGGTATATTTGGATTCACATACACTTGTTGTCTTGCTATAATATTCCACTACATACGGTTTATTTTCAATTCTGTGTAAGAGTATAGCACCATATCCGATTGCACTGGCATCGGTATGCAATTCGATTGGATACTGTGGGTCAAAGATAATTAAAACAGGTTTATTTGTAAGAATGTGAATAATTTTTCTTCGAATTGCCTCGTGTTCTGTATTCCACTCAAACTTATTTTTCTCTGAGGTGAGAAAATATAAAGGCTTCATTAGCTGAGAAAATCCGGGAACAAACTGTCGAAAGTACGATGCTAGCCCAATAAACTGTCTCAATGTTGTTACAGACCTCGGAGGGGGCAAAGCATTCAGAGATTCTACGATTATTTGGGCTAATCTCCCCTGCTCGTACTTCAAATCCTAAATATTGGACAGAAGTCCGTAAAAAGAAACATTTTTCAACATTAAATGAGAATCCAGCCTTTGATAAAATATCCAAAACAATTTTTAGTCTTTCAAGTGCCAATTCCTTGGTTGGAGCTACAATCATTATGTCGTCCATATACACAATGACATACGAATAGGCGAGATCACCCAAGGCCTTTATGACTGCTCTTAAAAAAACTGACGGTGCATTCTTGAGTCCGAATGGCATCGACAGGAACTCGTACTGTCCATCAGGGGTGACGAATGCCGTATATTCGACAGAGTTCGGATGCATAGGAACTTGGTAATATCCACTTGCAATGTATAAGCAGGTGAAAAACTTTGCACCGCGCAGCCTGGCTATCTGATCAGATATTAAAGGCAAGGGAAACTAGTCGGCAACTGTATTGGAATTCAATTCTCTATAATCCACGCAAAGTCTGGCTGATCCATTCTTCTTCTTCACCAGTAGAACAGGGCTCGCAAAAGGGGAGCTACTCGGTCTGATAACCTTGCAATCTAACAATTCTTGAACTTTTTGTCGAACTATATCTCTCTCGCTGGGACTCAATCTATATGGTCTTCTCTGTACCGTTTTGGTCTGATAAATCAATCGAATTTGCATTTCACCAGAATTGAACTTGAACTTGAACTTTTTGTCGAACTATATCTCTCTCGCTGGGACTCAATCTATATGGTCTTCTCTGTACCGTTTTGGTCTGATCAATCAATCGAATTTGCATTTCACCAGAATTGACGCGAGTCTGAGACGTACCCTGTATAAAAGAATCTGAGTAGGATTTTAACAATGTTATTATTTCGTTTTTGTTTTCTCCATTTACATTGCTTTTTATTATATCAAATGAGTTGTCTATGAATTTAGAGCACGTTTTAACAATTTTTGTTTCATCCTTAATTATTTCAACCCCTTTACAAAATACTACTGCAGCATATCCCTGAGCCAACACTTCTCGTCCCAGTACAATATTATTTGACATACAGTCATCGGGTACAACATGAAATGTTACATTTAAACTATTTCCATTAATAAGAATATTGTTATCAATCTGCATTGTACTACAAACATTTGCATTTCGTTACGTTATTTACTTTTCTACCGCTTAGCTTCTCTGCAAAACTCTCTTTAACCAAAGAGCACTCTGCTCCAGAATCGAAAAAGATTGGAAAGTCCTCACTTCGTAACAGCATACTTGTCTTCGGTTCATCCAACACGCACAGCTCAGCTCTCTTTTCGTTCCGCAATCCAGCTCCACCGCCTGTCATATTTTTAGGGCATTGTGAGGCTATATGACCTTGCTCTCGGCAACGATAGCAAGTTATATTGTCTTTAAAATGCTGCTGAAATCGTTGGCTTCCTCGTTGATCCTGTCTCGACATGCCGGCGCTCTGCTTCTTGTTTCGGCAATCAATCATTTTGTGCCCCATCTTTCCGCAAAGATGGCACTTCAGTGACGCCAACTTAGCTCTGTTTGCTCCAGATTCCTTATTTCCAGAATGATGTGTGCGCTTGTCAAAAGCGAAGACCTGCAACTCAGCCTGTAGGTCACGTCTATTTTTGATCTCGGCAGTGTATGCAATTCTTTGCACTCGGCGGTCAAAGTTGGCCAAATGTCCCAAAACCACGGACACCGCAATCCTCTCAGCATCCAAGCCCTTCCACTTGTTAATAAGCGAAGTCACCATGCGACTAGCGTATATCGCAAGGCATTCACTGTTGCCGGGGCAACTGTTTAATAACTGCAAAAACATGGCGGCTGGCGTTTCAGTATTTGCATAGCGTTGTTGAAATAACTGTTTAAATTCCGGCCAAGTCACACCTGCGTAGCACACTTCAGAAAGCCATTGGGACGCGCTTCCTTCAACGATTTTGTTAAGGCCAATATTAAAGCACTGCCTTCCAGCGGTTTTTCAACCAAAATAATGTCAACCGTAGCACACCATTGAGTAGCGTCGGCGCCAGGAATGTCGGCGTTAAATTTCGACAATGTGACGACGCAAGTTTGTGCCTGTTCTCGTACCGACGCTTGCAGAGTTTTTGCCAATTCCAGGAAACTTTGGCTTTGGTGCTCCATCAAGATGCGCAGTTGGTCTTCCATGATTAGTAGACGAAAGTACAATCCCACTTCTGATGTCGGAGCGCTAAAAGTTGTTTTATGATTGTGTAGCGAGTCCCTTGATAGCTTTTTCAATTGTTCTTCCACTGCTTGTGTGTTTCTTCTTAACTTTTTCCTTAGAGAAGAACCACCACGCTAAACCAGGGCCACACTCGATCTTTTTGTATGTCAAGATCTCATAACCAAATACAAACCGTCCTATCAATTAGTATCGTAAGCAAGTTAACCATCGATAAGGCGCTCATTTCAAAATAACATTTCCTTCTCCGACATATATATATTGTTATACCCGTTAAATTTACATATTTTTTTATTTTATATATACAAATATTCTCGGGACAACTTTGTTTTCTTACGATTATATATTATATATATTTGTATACCCGTTACTCGTAAAGTAAAGATATGCAGAAGGAAGCGTTTCTGCCCATATAAAGTAAATATATTCTTGATCGGAAATAATAGCCGAGTCGATCTAGTCAAGTCCGTCTGTCTGTCTTTCTGTCCGTATGAACGCCTTGATCTCAGGAACTATAAAAGCTAGAAATTCAGCATGCAAACTCCAGAGACATTGACGAAGCGCAAGTTTGTCTATTCATGTTGCCACATTAAAGATTTGCTGATTGTTGTTCGGTTATATGGGAAGGAATACAGCAGTGATAAAGGTCAAGAATTCAGAGATTCGAGATCGCTCGATCGATGTCTCCTATACCGGCTGATTTCCTAATTTGAAGCTGATTTATTGATCAAAGGTTCCTAACGGTTTTTTACTAACACGGTGTCAGTGGCTAGGAGTACACCATCTCTGCTTTAATCGTGAGCAAGAACCGAAGGTAAAGCAGGCCATGCTGAGGGTTTTGTTATATGATTAAATGAATCCGAGGTCTCTGTTTTAGTATGCTGAAATGTTTCGTTTGACGAACACGTGGCTAAGTTTCCCAAATGAAGCAAAGTGTGGTGCTTAAATCCGCAGGCACGGCAATTGAGTATTAAGTATTTATAGTTTTAAGGCAATTTATAGAAAGAGTCAGTCAAACTCTGACAATAATGAATGAAGTGTCCAAAAGCAATACAGAAAAAACAGGTCGGAGCGAGAAAGGTTTACCTACACATATTAGATGTACGATTAGTTTCCACCTGGTTGCGTGGCGCATAGATTACCAGGGCAGCTCGGTCTTGCTCACCGTCAATAACAACGATGACTCAAACTGTTGATGACACAACAACGATGACCACGAAAACCAACACATCGACCTCGATAACCACTGTATTCGCAAGGACAACAAATATTGCAACGATATCGGCCGTATAAATAGTGTCGACTACAACGACGATTCTGCAGTAAAAGTAATAAATATATAAACAGTGAGCTTTTAAAATTCCTGAGCGGGAAACAAAACAAAGATCAACCGGAACAACCCAAGTCGGCATTGCAGTATTGGCAGATAACGGTACGAACCTACCCCTCAGCACTGATAAAGCGGACATAATGAAAACAAAGCTCCACCAATATAATATAAGCACCAAGGAAAAAAGCTCGAATACTGTTGTCAACAAAGTAATTAAACTTATTGTAAACGACAACTTCCACATGATACCCAAAAAAAAGCATCATTCACGAAACAAAATTCCAAGTAAAGACCAAAGAGTGCTTTATGAGCCTTGTAAAATCATTAAACGAAAATAACAACGGCCTTCAAGTCGTTTTCAAGGGTATAGAACCTGAAGTAATACCGGCTGATATTAAATGATAGGGGTTTCAAGGCGAAAACACTCCTTAACATCCTGAACAAAAACCAAAACAGAAAACCAAAACCACTCTTCCGTCGAACTGGATCCTGACACTAATGTTATCAAGAAAAACGAAATACAATGATTTACGAACTACAGTTTCATTTTCATCGTAGAGTTACCGTTGATGAATCACACAAGTGCAAAGGTCCCGTCCAATGCAATAATTTCCTAGAATACGGAAACAAAAGAGCACACGGTCACTGCGTTTAGGTTGTGTCGTCTGTGTGTGCTCATTACACGACAGATAAAAGCGATCCCAGTACCAAAATATTGCGGAAACTGTGGCGGTATCCACACAGCAAACTGTACAATATACAAAGACCTCAAAAGACGGACTCAGCCCCGAGAACACAGAATGCACAGAATTTACTTATACCCTCAGAAATAACTTGTGACGTTCTTTCGAGCCTACGGTAGTCCGGGACGGCCAGGGTCGTCCAGGAAATTTTTTTGTTTCAGGACAGTGGTGCTATTGAGGCATCCCCGACCCGAGACCCAGTGATAACGCTCAAAGTTTCAACCTTAATTAGGCATATACAGAGATGATTTATTCTAATTTCTACACGGAATGATATGGAAGGGAATGGTATGGCTGCGGGGCTTGCTCGATCGGCGTGGGTCTTCACGCGTCTGAGGTCGGTATCCGGGAGTGGAGCTTCTCGCGTCTGGATCCTCCGGCTGTAAACGGGTCCCTCGTGTTCGGTGCCTGGATGTCGTGCAATGCCTGGGAATACATAGAAACGCTGGGGGACCCTGAAGTCAGCGATTACGGGGGGGTAGGAGAGATAGGTAACATACCATTAAGTCAGCAATGGGGAAGGTACGGTTGTTGTTGTTATCGGACCCGAAAGTCAGCGGGGAGAATTGTTGTTTGTGTTGGACCCTGAAGTCAGCAGAGGGAGTTGTTATTGTTGTTGGACCCAGAAGTCAGAAGAGAGAGTTGTTGTTGGACCCTGAAGTCAGCAGAGAGAATTGTTGTTGGACCCTTAAGTCAGCAGAGAGAATTGTTGTTGGCCCCTTAAGTCAGCAGAGGCAATAGGAATGAACACTTACTATCCTGGTTTATTATATTTACCACTGGGAGATCATGCTGTAGAGCTGGCTGATCGCTGTTGGTTGATGACTTCCATCCGATCGCTGCCGGCCACTGACTGAGTTCCCAGAGGCCAGCCGGCCGCTTTATATAGAGATTGGCTGGGTCTATCGATTTTGCTTGTGCTATCTATTTACCCGATTTAGTGTGGCCGGGTTTCTGGTTTAGTGTGGCCCGTGGCTCGTTTTGCGCACGCGCGCACCTTGCTTGAATTCGAACTAGGGCTGGTTATTATGTATGATGTATTATGTATTATGTATTATGTATTATGTATTATGTATTATGTATTATGTATTATGTATTATGTATTATGTATTATGTATTATGTATTATGTATTATGTATTATGTATTATGTATTATGTATTATGTATTATGTATTATGTATTATGTATTATTTGTTGTTTTATTATTTATTAATTTTAATTTTGTTTTTTATTTATTCCTTTTATTATTTTATTGTTTATTGTTTATTCCTTGTGCGCGGCCCGCGTCACAAACTCTAAGAAAACTAAATTCCTTGATGACAATCAATTGACGTTAAAAACTTTCCTGACTTCTTTAACACCCTAGGGACACCTATATTGATGAATACAACGCCAAACACACCCACTGGCATTCACGCCTCGTCACCCCTAAAGGAAAACAGTTAAGTAACGACATAAATAAACGCATATAATAAGCTTGACTACGTCTCTTCAGGTAGAACAACCGACCCGTTACCAAAAATATTCTTAGAAACATCATTGTTTCCGAATCCGTAACGGACCTATCATCTGACCATTCGCCAGTCCTGCTAAACCTGAATGTCCTCCAACGCCCTGATACTACAATGCAGAATAACAGATTAACATCAAAGAGAGCAAACGTAGTCAAATACAGAAAATCGACTTTGAACTGAATCCAAGGGTAAACTCTGATGCCGATATTGTCCCCGCAGCTTAATCAGACCAGCAGAAACTATCTCATAACGCAAAAGGATGGGTTCGAAGCGATAAAGGCGGAGCTACCAAGCTTACAACGCACATTCAACCCTGCTTCGTTTGTATTACCGACGGTAACAGACGACACACAGTGGCGCATTAGATACATTTGCTTAATTTAATTTAAACTTTAATAACAACGGATCGTTGCGTATATATCGCATTCAACAGGTAATAGGTCAAAAGGGTTGAATCCAAAAAATAATTCAAATCGGTTTAGAATTTTACAAGTTGCACGTGTTCAAAGTTGAACCTTTTTTGGGTTGCAAAAAAAGCAGGTATTTTTTGTAGAAAATTCTGACTTTGCGGTCGATTTTAAGGTAAAATATGTAACAGACCGGCTTGAATCTAAATCTGAATCTGAAACTCTGTCCCCTCTTTGGTCTGGCAATCACACAAATCATAATTTTGGTGGGACGAACAAAACTCTCTGAGCCAGCCGTTGCAATTCGTAGTGAGCAAAAACAAGAATATAATAATTGTTGCAACGCCCACAAGCTGCTGAAAACCGCCACTTCCACATATTTAAACAAGAGAGAACGCTATAGTCGAGTTCCCCGACTATCTGATACCCGTTACTCAGCTAGTGTAAGTGCGAAGGACAGTTTTTGGCGGTTTGTGGGCGTTAGAGTGGGCGTGGCCAAAAGTTTTTTGGCGAATAGATAGAAATTTACAAGACCAATATAAAAATGAAAAAATATCAAAACATTTTTCAAAAGTGTGGGCGTATCAGCTTTGGGCGGTTTGTGGGCGTTAGAGTGGGCGTGGCCAAAAGTTTTTTGGCGAATAGATAGAAATTTACAAGACCAATATAAAAATGAAAAAATATCAAAACATTTTTCAAAAGTGTGGGCGTATCAGCTTTGGGCGGTTTGAGGGCGTTAGAGTGGGCGTGGCAAAAAGTTTTTCGGTAAATCGATAGAAAATTACAAGACTAATACAAAAATGAAAAAATTTCAAAACATTTTTCAAAAGTGTGGGCGTGGCAGTTTTTGGAGGTTTTTGGGCGTTAGAGTGGGCGTGGCAAAAATTATTTTGGTAAATAGAAAGAAAATTACAAGACTAATACAAAAATGAAACAATTTCAAAACATTTTTCAAAAATGTGGGCGTCGCAGTTTTGGGCGGTTTGTGGGCGTTAGAGTGGGCGTGGCGACATGAATCGACAAACTTGCGCTGCGTCTATGTCCCTGGAGTCTGTATTGCTAATCTCAACTTTCTAGCTTTTGTAGTTCCTGAGATCTCGACGTTCATACGGACAGACAGACGGACGGACGGACAGACGGACAGACGGACGGACAGACGGACAGACGGACGGACAGACGGACATGGCCAAATCGACTCCGCTACTGATCCTGATCAAGAATATATATACTTTATATGGTCGGAAACGCTTCCTTCTGCCTGTTACATACTTTTCAACGAATCTAGTATACCCTTTTACTCTACGAGTAACGGGTATAAAAAATGTTTATATATTTTTGTTAGCCTCGGGAATTTCTATTGATTTGCCTAAAATCTTTTTGCTACGCTCCCTCTAATGTTTAAATTTCTCGTTTTCACTCCCACTAGCTGAGTAAATGGCCTTTGATATAGCATTCTCTTTTATTTACGAATGAAAGATCGGTTTAAATATGCCTATGACTATATTTTATATGGTTGCTGGAGCAAAATTTGTCATCGGTCATGGGTTATCGCTAAGCCAAAGGTGCAGACGTGAGAGTAAAAGAGAGAGCGTGCGAGAGCGGGAAGCTTAGATGCTCACGTAGCTTCTCTGCATAGATAACGAAACATGGTGCCGCAGACACTAATTGTGCCTCTAATGCTGCCAAAAAAAAAACACATAGATTTGGGAACTGCTGACAGTGGCGAGACCCGACATCCTCCCCTCCCTTGGAATCGTGACATTCAACAGCATCCAAAGGGTGATGCAGACACAGCTTTTTTACCTCCCGCTTCGTCAATACTGTTGCTGTCCTCGGTGCTTGGGAGTGCGCCACTTCGAACTGTTTAATACTCTTCCCTTCATTGGGACCAGAAAGCATTCTGCACCTCTTTAGTGTGGTCGTCGCTGAGAAATATTCGTCTTAGTTCAAGAAACTTGTTTATCGCGCCAACATAATAAGTTGCATTGTCGGGCCAATATTAACCGTTCTAGGTCGTGGAAAAAAGCAACTGTAGAGAAACGTTTGATGAGCTCCAAATGTATCGCCTTGGTTGTAAGCAAATGAAAACACACACGAAGCATTTTACAGGAGCGCGTCTCAGGCTTGTAAAATAATGGTACACAGAAGTGCCAGTGACTTCAAACGCATGAGATCAAGCCGCTATTTTGTGCTCAGTTAAGCGAGGTTCCGTTCAAAAACACGCCACCACACATGTTTACTGCCTTGAGTACGGTTTTCCTCCGCTCAAGAGGCCAATATTAGGGTCCAATTATGCTTAGAAGAGCGTGAGGACCATTATATGGTCTGCAAGGATTTAATGTCATTTCACATATGCGGCCGCTGAACCAAATGAAGCAACAGAGAAGTCCCATTTTGAATGTCAGTGACAGTAAGCCCAGGATTTCGAATGTGGTTACAGAACTTATCAATGTATCCAGTGTAGACTTAACCCTCCGTTAAAGGAGGCCTATACAAACAGGCCGAACGCTGAAAGCTACACAGTCAAGGAGAACGAGGATACGAGTCAACGTAAAGCAACGAAGTCAGCAAGGGAGCTACAGCCGCCATAGTCAGCAAGGAACAAGGTCGCTACGTCGATACGTTTAGGACAAGGAAAGTCTCCGAATTAAGACACAGGTAGCTGAGGTCCAATACGATAAAGCACGGTTAGTCCGGAAGCATTCAACAGGCGGGGCCAAACCGAAGAGGCGGCAAGAATTGCGGTGAAGGCCCGGTCGACTGTGTCGAAGACTACGTAGGTGAACCCGGCGATTGGCTGGTGTGTCCGTGCGCACCGAGCAGGCGTTTGCCTTGGGGATTGCAGCCATAGATACCGTGACTCCGCATACGACGACAATCCTCAGCCCGTGATGGGCACCCAGCGACACGGTCCGCACCACTCTGGACGACGAGAGCGGCGAGACAGCAGAAAAAAGCCGCTAAGCTGACCACCCAGGTCCGTCCGCACCAGCTAAAGAGAAAAGTTAGGGTGGAACGTTCGTCTGTCACTGGGCTTCTTGCTACAGGGACTGCGGCGTAAACCAAGCGATTGTGCGGAGCGTCGGTAGAAACTGAACAGGCGTCTGGCGGGACCGTCCGGGACAGATAATCAAATCACAGTATAGTATAGAATAAAGATCAAAGAAACAAGAACTGCAAAGTGTTGTCACTGGTAACCGGGTGATCACATTTTAATATAAATATGGTGGGACAAACAGACGAAATCTTCTGAGCTAGCCGCACGCATCTCGTAGTGAGCAGATCAACAAAATTAGTTCGTCTACTTGACAAAAAAAAGGCTAGGGGAAAAATCATTTCAAGACAGTCGAATATAAAAAGCAGGCTCAAAATATATCTGAATGTTTACTTATTTACTAACAATTATCTCGCTTGAAATGTTTTAGAAAAGATATATAAATACACCATCGTGTAGAGAAGTTTATGGACTGGCTGCATAAAACATAAAAAACTTTAACTCTATTGGTTTGCTCGGACATGCTACTCTGAGACTTTCAGCTATAGCCCACTGGATTGATTCTGCCATAGTGGGAGATGCCATGTTTGCTTTAGGGCTTCCTGACTCTTGGGATAAATAAGCGTTCTCGGGATCGTGCACATTAAATGGACTTACATCAACAAAATTAGTTCGTCTACTTGACAAAAAAAAGGCTAGGGGAAAAATCATTTCAAGACAGTCGAATATAAAAAGCAGGCTCAAAATATATCTGAATGTTTACTTATTTACTAACAATTATCTCGCTTGAAATGTTTTAGAAAAGAAATATAAATACACCATCGTGTAGAGAAGTTTATGGACTGGCTGCATAAAACATAAAAAACTTTAACTCTATTGGTTTGCTCGGACATGCTACTCTGAGACTTTCAGCTATAGCCCACTGGATTGATTCTGCCATAGTGGGAGATGCCATGTTTGCTTTAGGGCTTCCTGACTCTTGGGATAAATAAGCGTTCTCGGGATCGTGCACATTAAATGGACTTACATTTTTAGCGCGCTTTCTTTGGTATCTGGTTTGCATAGATTGGGAAGCGGACGACATCCAAAAGTTTGAAGTGCGGGGTCTAAGATTTTCCGACGATGCTGACCTGCTTTGACTACTATCTTCATGACAAACAGGACCCTCCGGACAACTACTTCATTCCCATTCTCTCATTCGTTGCACGACTCCCACTTATCTACGTTTAATGTTTAATTTTTCAGTATCAAACAATTTAATTTGTATAGCCAAAACTAATACTAAGAATAACAATGGTAAATACGAAGGTATAAAGTAAAAAAAATTATTATAATTTTTATAGGCATATATGTAGGCATAAAATAAAAATTCGTCTCCTTTAAATTTATATACTGTATATACTAATAATTTATTTAATTTAGACGAATTATACATTTACTAATGATACTCAAAAATTAATTGAAATCAAGCAAATATAATTTTAATCTTCAGAATGTGTGCAAAAGAATTTATCTTAATAATTTTTTAATTGAAATCGACTCTTGCTACTTTTAAGTAGGTAAATGTAATCGTTTTCGAATGCAGATGATGACTGGGTCGTTGTGTTGGCTTTTGTGGGTATCGTCGTTAGTATTGACAGTGAGCTAGACCGCGCTTTCTGACTCGTTGTTGGCATAGGTTGGTGGGCCAGATTGGGGTGTTTGACCAGCATTTACGCGGGTTGCAAAAATACAAATGATAAATGCGTGTTGTTTCCTATTGAAGAGAGACCACGTTCGTCTCGTTCTCGTTGACTTTGAACGCAAATGTCAAATTTCATATCAAAAAACTTTTGAGGTGACAGCCGACCGTAATAAAACAATATCAAAAGTCAACCAGACTTTCGCCAGGCTAATTTGTGGGACTCGCGCGTTAACAAAAAAAAACACTTATCAGATAGTCAACTAAGCTAGTGGAAGTGCGAAGGAGAGTCTTCAGCACTGACAGTTTTTGTCGGTTTGTGGGCAAGTAAATAGAAATACAAAAATGAAGAAATATCAAAATGTTTTTTAAAAGTGTGGGCGTGGCAGCTTTGGGCGGTTTGTGGGCGTTAGAGTGGGCGTGAATCAATAAACTTGCGCTGCGTCTATGTCACTGTAGTTCCTGAGATCTCGACGTTCATACGGACAGATCGACTTGGCTATTGATCCTGATCAAGAATATACATACTTTATATGGCCGGAAACGCTTCTTTCTGCCTGTTACATACTTTTCAACGAATCTAGTATACCCTTTTACTCTACGAGTAACGGGTATAAAAATGCATTGCCTGAAAGATGCTGAAAATGATGATGAGATCTCGACGCGTTGGATCGGATATTATACATTCCGATAGGACTATACACCAATGCACGTGCATAAATAACTTGTAGATTAAGCAATAACATAATACACATAAAAATATACAGAAAGTAAAAATAGCTTATCTAGGCATACATCTTATATACGTGTATGTTTATATGTATATTTCTTTGCGGCACACTGAATCTGAAATTACTTGAATCCCGCATTTATTTTGTTTATTATTACTTTTTTTTCTGGAGACATTAAAAAAAATTCACAGGTTCACTTTTTTTGTTTGTTTATTTTACCGTCTATTTTATGCTCGGCCGTAGTCATGCAAGTTTAATTAGCTGATTGTTATTGTCACAACACGGCTCTTATATGGTCAGCGGACTCCCCCTTTCACGCTGTACATTAGTGAGGCTGCGTGACAATGGATACAAGCCTTGTAAGTCGTGATTGTCACGACCCCGCTGCACTGATCGTTTGTAGGTCTTTAAAAATTTCAATATTGAAACACCAATAACACCGTCTTTGTGGTCGATTAATTGCATGGTGTTGATCACATTGGATGTGTTGTCGGAGGCCTTGGACTCCTTGCCACCCATCATGAGACTTATGTATATTGCTTTAGATTGTAGGTCTTCCTTCGCGAGGCGCTGTTTTGTCTTCCTCTCTGTTGGTTTGAAAGAGTGGGTCTTCCTTTACGAGACGTCCTTTTGCCTGTCCCTTATCCCTTCAGCCCAGGACTCTGGAATCCTAAGATTTGGCGCAGGATTGCTGCACGGCCTCACGAGCATCAGGTACGTGAAATACTTGTTGTGCGGCATTTACGCGTTAAAGTGCAGCATTGAAAGCACCTCCCTGAAACATCTGTAGTATATGTTTTTCCCTTTCAACCAAAATTAGTAAGTATTATACTAATACAACTCACCCAATATTAAATACAATGTCGATTGTAACATTTTGTTGAAATTAATTACTTTTTTATACTTTTCTTTATTTACAAAAAAAATTAAATACAGCAATTTGTTTGAGAGTTAAAGATATTTTTGGAACGGTTTTAAAGTAAATTTGTTATGTTTGCAGTGTGTCATCCAATTCTTCTTCTTTTATTATTATAGACTGCGGAGATGTGCGCTTTAAAACTTTTGAAACTACTTCATTTAACGAGTCTCTTGCACCCGATTCTAATAGATCTGAAACTTTTAGAAAGATCGTATCGTCAGATCTTAATCTTAAAATGGAAATTAATGCTAGTTCTGAATTTGATTTCACATAACCATTTTTTTCTTTAGTTCCATTTACCAGCATAGGCACCAAATATTTTAAAACATCAATATTACTTTGATTTGCTGACAAACTTTTAGAAAGGTGGGTACAACTTTTGGCAACAAGCTGTTTGACATCGTTGCTAGAATGATTCATTGCTCTAGCTAACGCAACTACCACATTTAAAGGAAGTTCATTTTTATTGACAAGGTAATAGTCCAAAAGGTAAGTGCTAGCTCTTACAGCATTGCAAGCAATTGGAACTTTTTCTGATAAAATATTGATCAAAACATATGATGTAATCTTTTCAGGCAAATTCGAAAAAAGTACTTCGTTGGGGCACTCTTTTAAGGCTACAAACAATACTATTGTGTGCCCATGTTTTACTATAAGATCATCTGCATTATTCGTCAGTATTATATTATTAAACAAATCATAGACTTGTCCAGACGCTATGTGCTTTAGTATCGCTCCCAAGCATCCTCCAACCGCGCTTCGTGTGGCGTCTTCGTGATGTCCGATCATACTCAATAAGGTAACATAAATTTGTTTCTTTATTGCATCAGACATTTTGTCTCCAGATCGACTCACAATACTGCGAAGTGCATGAAGCATTGTCTCTCTAACAGAAGAATCATCCGAGTTTTTAATTCCATTATGAATTTCATTAAATAATGGATCTGCTCTAGAATGAATTGCCACTAACTCAGACAATGCTCTTCCAGCTTTCATTCTTACGTTTCGATTCTGATCATGTAATGCTTTAAGAAAGGTGGTCTGAAGTTGTGGTAAAAACTGTTTTAACAAAACACCAACTTTATGAAGTAAAATTGATAAAGTTTCCAAAACTGCAGCCTTAACCGCCGCGTTAAAGCGGTCACCTAGTATTCGAATTAATGGACCTGTTATGTGTACTACTGAAGGCTGCAACGATTGTGCGTTTGTTAGAAAAATAACTTCACCGAGTCCTTGTGCCGCGTTTTCTTTTTCCTCTGGTAATCCATTTAAAATTGCTTCCCGAAAAACAGGTAATAGCGGCGTAATTCCTTTTGGCAAGCAAAAACCAGGAAGCTCTGTTCCATTCAGTTCGCTTGCGGCAAACCTAACGGCCTGGCGAACATCAGATACGTGAGATATTTGTTGCGCGGCATTCATGCCTTTAATTACAGCGTTGAGGGCCTCCCAAGATTTTTGTAGTATATCTTTATCCTTTTCCACCAACAACTTCAGTAAACATCTTAAAAGCTGAGGAATGTATTGAGAATAGTTCCCGGGCGAATGAATACAAAAAGCAGATAGTAAGCTTGCTGCAGACTTTCGAGTGCATAGGTCAGAAGAATTCGCTGAAATAAGTAATGTATCCATTATTGTCCTAATTCCAGTTTCATCTGTTACTGATAATATAACCGTTTGGCAATATTCGTTCTCCTGTGCTTCATTGGAATACCCGTAGGCGTCTGACAGGGCCTCTAATAATGCTGATAATATTTTAGGCAAGTATTTGATCAATGCTTCACCGGCGACAGATACTAGTATAGATAATGCTTTTGTATTCACTGGTGGAGATGTTAGTTGCGGCACAAGATACGGCAAAACAACTTTTGATTTAATAGACATAACCTGTCTCAGGCCGTCTAAAGTATTCTCAGCAATTAAGGGGTCGGGATCTGAAAGACCTTCCAGCATGAATGGCAGAATTTCATCCAACGCCCGAGATCCTACTGTGCTATGTAAGGACTCAAATGTTTTTGCTGCTGCTTCTCGAACTTCAGGTAAGGGATCACACAAAGCCTTTCGGACTGTAGGGACTAAACTGTCTATAAATGTAAGGACCATTTCTTTTGATGTAGAACCCATTATTTCAGACAAACCGATGCAGACTCCTTGACGTTGATCAGAATGATCAGAGTTGAGACCATTTTCAAGAATAGGAATTATTTCGGGTAAAACTCGTTCCCCAAGTTTTCTTACCAAATCCCCCAATGTTCGCGCTGCCACTTGCCTCTTATCGTAACTTGTACTTGCCAAACATCCAAGAAGTAAACCGAACAGTGTTGGTAGAATCTCACGCAGAGTCCGCGGAGTATTTGTCACAACCACTTTCCATACATGCAGTGCAGCCTGTCGCACCATCAATGAAACGTCACTACGTCCCATGTAGAGCCCTGACAATACTCTATTTCTACGTTCATCACCCAAAAAGTGAATAATAGCTGTATGTGAATGTTCCGTACCAAAATTATCATCTTCACTTGCTGTTTCCGTAGTCATTTTTCCAGATACCCCAGATATTCGATACAATAGATCTCCAAGTAATTGAACAGAACTATATCTAATCCGCCAATTATCATCAAACAGTCCTTTTTCTAGTTCAGGTAGTAAAAGTGCGACAGCAGTTTCTGCGTATAAATTAACAATTCGTTGTCCCGCCTTTAAAGCAGTATCACGAACATATTCGCTTTCATCCGCTAAAGCCTTTAAAATCGGATTTATAATTTGTCCGATATATGGTGTAAATTCTTCTTGAAATGCTCCAGGCATATATATAAACATCATTATATATCCATCTTTAACATGTGCAGCAATGTCTACGCGTTCTGCAGTCGAAATTATTTCCGGCATAAGTTTATGCATCTTTTCAACACCAAGTCCTCCAACTACTTCAGATAGGCCTTGTGCTGCTCCACTTCGATCCACACTACTAGACTCGGAAGTTAGAGTTTCCATTAGCCAGGGTAATAAATTTTCAAATGAACTTTCTCCCATACCTTTAACCATAGCACCAAGCGCACGAGCTGACACAGCTCGGACTTCAGGGACTGGATCTAATAATGATGATTTTAGGCCAGGAATAATACTTGGTAAGTAGGGCGCAAGATCTTTTTGGTCCGTTAAGGAATACATGTTTCCTATTATTTGTGCAGCCATTTTTCTAGTCTCTGTAGATCGGTCCATAAAGGCACGTTGCACCACTGGCATAATTAGAGCTAATGAGGGAGCATCAATGAAGTGAATAAATTTAGTTTTTAGCAAGCTTTGCAAACAAGTAGATGTATTATTTGATGGATCTTCCAATGCATCCAAAAGCACGGGAACAATAGCTTGAATTTCAGGATTTTTAATAACAGATCCAATTACCTTAAGAGCCTCTGCACCAGATTCTTGTACTTTAGTGTGAGAATCTCCCAGGACTTGAATTAGTTTTGGTACTATACTTGGAAGGCATGATGAAAGTTGCTTTGGTGCACAGAATGCCATTGCACCTAACAATTCAACTGATGCTGTTTTTGTTCTCCATGAATCTTCGTCAAGAGCTTCCAAAAGTGACGGGAGTATTAATTTAACTCCATGAGCGGAGAGTTTTCTCATAACTACTTTAGCTGTATCATCAGCTGCCTGTCTTACGTATTGGGATGGATCACCAAAACATTGTAACAAATGGGGCAACACATGAACTATATAAGGTTCAAATAAACGACCAAGTGTAGTACACAATACTTCAAAAGCAAACAAAGCTCCTTCTCTGGACTTATAATTTTTTTTTTCTTGAATGAAAGCGGTCAGCTTTGACATTATGTCTAGTTGCTTTAAGGATAAAATCCCAAGACCTTTAACTATGCCGGCAATGCCATACGCAGCTCCACGTCTTTCACCATATTTCTCAGACTTTGCCAATGAGTGTAACAATTTTTTTATCATTGACGGGGCGTCATCCTTTACTGAAGGCATTAGATGAGGTAAGCAATTCGATACCGCTTCCTGAACTTGTTGCGATGGAGTAGACAGTGCTGTTAATAACCTTTTAACTATGGGGTCAATTCGTTTGTCATCTTTCTCTAAATGCCGTGCTAACGAACCCATCAATATCACAACAGCTTGACGTATGTTATCGTAACTTTGGGATTTTGGCGCTTTATCCAGAAAATCTTCGAACACTGGTAGCAAATTTACAATGGTTTTATTTCCGTGTAAATCAACTATTTTTAATGCGGCAGCTAACATTTCCTTATGTACAATATCTTCCCGGTCGCCGAGTCCTTGTGACACCATAAAATTCATAATGTCGTTTATATCTTCAATAGATAACAGGAAAGCGATAGTGGAGAATGCAATAGCAATACCTCTTCGTGGTTTCCATTGATCGATAGCAGGTTCAATTTCGCGGTCGAATTGATCCATTACGGGCGGTATAAGGGACAACTTTTCTTTGTAAATAAAAAATAGCTTCTTTATCACACATTTTATTAAAACTTCATCACCAATTAATAGGGGAATTAAGGATTCTGAAGCGGATTTTTGAATGCACGTCTCCGGGTGTGTGATATCATTTATAATATCGACATATTCGGGTGAAGGGAATTTGACAGTGTTCCACAAATAAAAAGCCACTTCTCTATTTTCTTCCTCTGGATCATGTTTTGCTATCCAAATTCGATTTATAATTACTTTTTCCAGACTGTTATCCACTTTAATGTGTTTTACAATTCCATTTACCATTATTTTAAGGGATTGTAATGCCACCTTTCTTACAGCGTCGGAACAATGTTGCAAGGCTTGTAGAAATATGCTAATAATATGGTTATCCGGACTAGAAGAGCAATTATCACCATTTGAACACTTCGCAACTTGTAAGATGGCACCTGAAGTTTGTGCCTCCAGTTTACGGTTGTTTATTAAAAGATTAAACAAAATTTCAAACATACCAAATCTAGGCATAAACTGTGGCTTACAACAAACTGCAGCGCTTGTATGCAGAGCTATTATCTGTATTCCTTTAGAAATAAGATCAAAATTCGAATCAGTGTTTAACAATATTAACGCACGTTTTAAGAACTCGAAGGCATATGCAAACGATGGCGAGTCAAGAAAATTTGATTTAACGTGATTTTCAAGGTCAACTATTATATCATTAATAGCTTGATTTATATTTAAAGCTTCAAATTCCTCTTTTAAAATACATGACGGACTTTGAAGTTTGATTGTCGCTACTGCGATTGCACGACCAAGTTTTGGCTGGGAAGTAAAGCATAGATTACGCAAGAATAAATACAGATCAGTAAGAACCTCGGCACACAGAGGACTTTTAGAAGCATTCAATATACCGTCCAATAAAGAATGAAAATGTTGGGCAATTTGCTCTCCATTTCCAGAACACGATGCTTTTAGCAAGCTTATTTTTGAAATTAGTTTTTCATATAGCAAGGTAATTCTTAATTTTATTTGCTGTTCTTTTTCCATTTGATTTTTAATTTGTTCTTCTTGCTTCTGAGTATACCTTATAGTTTTTAATTTGCCTTCTTTTTCCCTTTTTTCGTCAATTTCTCGACGAAGTTGAATCTCTTCTAGTTGTTCCTTGTAGCTGTAAACTTTATTTTCTCTTTTTATACGAACTGTTTCATATTGTGAGTCTATATGAGGTATTACACTTTTATCAAACAACTCGCCCTCTGGAGTCAAAAATGTTAAATATTCCTCATTAGAAGCATTATAGTTAGACAAGTTACTAAGATAGTTTTTTAAATTATTTACAACTTTTGGAACAATAAGATTCGGACAAATTCGAACCAAAGCTGATATTGTATTCTCGTATTGGACACTAGCTATATAGTTGTCAATGTATTCCTTAACAATTTCATTTGTTTTAGCAAATATAACAATTTCGGCATCCAAGTTAAATTGCTTTTGGATGGTTGCTTCCCATAGGTATGGCTCATTAGATACAATTGTAGGGTGATGTGATATAAGCAATAAATCTAAAGCAACGTTCACAGAATCTTCATAAGTAATGTGTTTTAAGCTGGTTAAAGTGAGAAGTGCGTCTACGTACACATGATTTGAAGTATTTAACTGATCGATTGAAGTCTCCACGTCCGTTTCAATATTAACTAAATTAATAAGTTTACCGAACTCGTATAAGGCTAACTTTACGAACTCAATTCCGCTTGATGCGTTTATTATTTGTTCGACCTGCCTAGCAGTATATACTCGAACTTTTACTGAATTGCTACATAAGTTATAAACTAAAGTTCGAACTAAAGGTTCCAGTTTGCCTCTAATTTTGTCAGGATATGAAATCAGCAATATTCTTGTCATTAATGATAAATTGCATAACGTGGCAAAAGGAGCTATTCCAGTAAACTTTACATTATAAAAAATTAGTTTTTTCATATCAAACACTGTGGTCCAAAAGAAGTTATAATTTTCAGATGGTTTTTCCAAAATAAGCATTATACAAGCGATGCACGCTGCTTCAGCCAAATAACATGATTGTGATGAGTTTTGCAAAGCTTTAGTATAAAATAAAATAAGATCTGGTATAATAGAACCATGGTTATTAATCTCCGCATTTTGAATTGATAATAAAAGCCATTCAAGATAACTTTGCCGGACAATTTGATTTGTGTTTTTCAGCCCTATTCCAGATTTAAAAATATTGATAATAACATCTGGTAATTGGTGTATAAATTTTTGAGTCCACAACCCAAACATGTCCAAAGTACAGCAAATAACTTTTTCTTGTGTTTCACACTCCAGAGCTTTTCGAAATAGGGAAACAGCTTCATTTAAAATGTTGGGCATATGATCTTGATCTATGTTGTTAAAGCTTAAATTGCCAGCTCCCTGAAATATAAAATGCAAATATAGTTATAACATTGGAAAAGCAAATATCATTTCATCAATGGTTATCTTTTATTTGGTAGACCTACCACCCAATCAAATTCTAAATTCTAAATAATTTTTTGACGGGCAAGTTTTTTTCTACTTACTTGCTGGTGTGGACATTTGGGAAAAGGAAAGGAAAATGTAAGGGAAAATAAACTTTTAAAACAATACATAAAAGTTTTAAGAATCAAAATAAGAAAAAACATATAAAAATAATAGTGAAATACTCAAAACTTCTTTTGACGGCTGGAAAAATTGTATTTTTGCAATCGGTTGTTTGGAAAATAAGGAAAGTTCTTTTTAAATCTATTTAATATTTATTTAGAGTAATGCCTGAGATAGTAAAAAATAAATTTTTTTTAAAAGTGCAAACTGTAATTTACCAAATTTTTCAAGGACCTTGTAAGTCATATCGCCACTGACATTGTAGTAGTAATTCGAAAACGCAGAAAAAAACAAGAGAGAACGCTATAGTCGAATTCCGCGACTATCTGATACCCGTTACTAGTGGAAGTGCGAAGGAGAAATTTCAACACCGACAATTTTTGCCGGTTTGTGGGCGTTAGAGAGGGAGTTTTTTGGCAAATAGATCGAAATTTAAAAATATCAAAACATTTTTCAAAAGTGTGGGCGTTCAAGATATATCAAAATAGAAAACCATCCACTTCCGATTGCTCAGGTCTGCTTAAAAAAAGAGTTTACCGATTCGTGCAGATCACAAAACCTATAGAAAACATACACCATCTAGTGCAGTGTTACGTACCCCCCTTTTATAAACTCTTCAGAGTTAAAGATTCACACAAAGAATATTAAAACAAAAGGGAGGGGTACAACTCGCTCGTTGAGTCAAAATGGTAATTATATTCCGGCAATTAATGCTAGATGGAAACACATACGCAATCTAATCAATAACCAGAGTAGACTCCGCTTAATAAGAAAGAAGTCTAGATTATGCTCTCCCTAGAGACCAGAGTCTTCCACACCAGAAGGGTCAGAGGAACCGGCCAAGAGTCGGTAAATGCTGCACTCTGAAAGACTAATGTATTCCAAACCCCATTGAAGCTAACTAAAGGTAACTAATTTAAGGTGTACATTTAGGTAAATAAACGTCCTGAATAAAACAACAAGTGCAGATAAAGAGAAGTTGATAGCGGAAACGCGCAGCGAGGGTGCTGCAGTGAAAATTTCATGCATGCCGATGTCCACAATTATACCTTTATTATACCCGTAACTCGTAGACTAAAGGGTATACTAGATTCGTTGAAGTAATATAGCAGTAATAAAGCACCCGTTCCCGATCCTATAAAGTATATATGGTTGCATATTCATTCTCCATGTAAACCAAGGACCCTAAGTCCACACCAAAACCTGAATTTTTGACTAAACACTTTCACTACGAGTGTACCACCTGATTTTAAAAATGCCCTAGCAACTTTCCAGAAGATTTCGTCAACAAACACTTGGAATCTTTAATAAATGGTTTTCAGAAACTTCATGCAAATCTTAAGCTCCAGTTAGACAAAAGTTTTAAAATAATTAACTTTTAATAACCATAAAATCAAATTGTATACGACCCAATTAAGAAAAAATAGCGATCAAAGTATTTTCCATTCAAAAAAAGTCTTAATTAACTAATATAAAAGTGAGTAAGTAAATAAAGCTTTTGAAAAATTAACAACGCATTTCAAGAATGACCAAATTCGTATATGCCCTGACTTTACAAAAACATTTATTGATTATACCAATTTTGCAATACGAGCCTTACAAAATAAAAAACAAATTAGTTTTCCAATCAGTATTTTGTTTAATACGTCCGACCATATTTCTATTGAGTCCCTTTTGAAATATAATGTTAGCCCTTGGCTACATAACAAAATAGCCTAACCTAGTAAATACTTCAAAATAAAATATATTTGTAAGCAAAACTTATTTATGTGGCAGACCCTTTATCTCGACTTAAAAAAAATATGGTAAATGAAGAAGAAATTATTTCAACAGCAAAAAAATATGAAAAAATATCAAAATATTTCTCAAAAGTGTGGGCATGGCAGCGTAGAGTGGTTTGTGGGCGTTAGAGTGAGCGTGCTAGAAAGATTTTTGGCACATCGAGAAAAAACAAGAGGGAACGCTATAGTCGAGTTCCCCGACAATCTGATACTCGTTACTTAGCTATGGAAGTGCGAAGGAGAAAATTTAACAGTTTTTGGCGACTTGTGGGCGTCGCAAAATGGGTCAACAAACTTGCGCTGCGACTCTGTCTCTATAATCTCAACCTTCTAGCTTTTATAGTTCCTGAGATATTCACGTTCGTAAGCACAGACGGACGGACAGGGCCAGATCGGCTATTGATCCTCATCAAGATTATATATACTTTATATGTTCGAAAGCGCTGCCTTCTGCCTAATACGTACTCAACGAATTTACTATATTCTACAAGTAACGGGTATTAATACTTATTGTACATATTTCCGAATTGTGCAATAAATAGCATAAAACTTCACCACTATCCTCAAAAAAAAAATTTTGTAACGATCACAGACTAAACTTACTCTTGTGCCCATTTAAACGTTTACGATCCACAGATAAATATTTTCCGCGCCTCCCACAAGCCAACGATGTAACATACCTTAACGCACAATACGAGAACAATTCAAAATCCTGAGAATTATCATAAATTCGAAACGACAAAATTCCAGACCTTTGTATTCTTCCCGTAAATGATAGAAACATCTGGGTTTCTAACCATTCCCGCCTATAACACAGGGATTATCCATCTCAGTAATAATTGTTAGAGCACCTAAATTTTTACAGTTAGTTAAGATTTAATTTTATATTTAAATATTTAATTTAATATTAAGCTCAACAAATTTTAATTACTCTATTTCTCTATACTACTTCCCAGCGAATACAATTTCAATATGATTGGGGGAAACATAAGATTTCAAATTAAAACAAGAGAGAACGCTATAGTCGAGTTCCCCGACTATCTGATACCCGTTACTCAGCTAGTGTAAGTGCGAAGGACAGTTTTTGGCGGTTTGTGGGCGTTAGAGTGGGCGTGGCCAAAAGTTTTTTGGCAAATAGATAGAAATTTACAAGACTAATACAAAAATGAAAAAATATCAAAACATTTTTCAAAAGTGTGGGCGTGGCAGCTTTGGGCGGTTTGTGGGCGTTAGAGTGGGCGTGGCAAAAAGTTTTTTTGCAAATCGATAAAAATTTACAAGACCAATACAAAAATGAAAAAATATTAAAACATTTTTCAAAAATGTGGGCGTGGCAGTTTTGGGCGGTTTGTGGGCGTTAGAGTGGGCGTGGCAACCTGAATCGACAAACTTGCGCTGCGTCTATGTCCCTGGAGTCTGTATACTTAATCTCCACTTTCTAGCTTTTGTAGTTCCTGAGATCTCGACGTTCATACGGACAGACGGACAGACAGACGGACGGACAGACGGACATGGCCAGATCGACTCGGCTACTGATCCTGATCAAGAATATATATACTTTATATGGTCGGAAACGCTTCCTTCTGCCTGTTACATACTTTTCAACGAATCTAGTATACCCTTTTACTCTACGAGTAACGGTTTTTCTTTTTCTTAGTTCTACAAAAATTATATTTTGGAGTCAATAGCTCGCCTTTTAAGACCACTTGTATGCTGCAACAATTAAAACCGTAGAACTGAGACACCTAAAGCTAGCAATACCATTCGTAATACCATGCTACAAAGAAGAAGCTAATCGCGTAGAGCACGGCGCTCCATAAAGGTCCAAAAGGACTCATATTTAAAAGTATCTTCTGCACACGAAATTGCCAAATAAATCGGCCCAGCATGCTAAATCGCCCCATTTATTTGCGAATGCTTTCATGTAAGGCTTTAGGATGAAGATTTGCCAACCGAACTATGCCAAAGTTTTTCTAAACATTATTGTTTAAGATTAAGTTAGCGGCGTTCTATGATGGGGACTCCCAGAACTCCGGGGAGACCATAACGGATTCTGCCACTCCTGACAAAGGGCGTGTGGACGGCAATCTAAGTGTGAATTGAGATAGAGCAAAAACTCATTGTTTTCCTTCTTACTGCAGAAAAAGGACTGTTTTTCTGGCGTGTTTAAACGTCCCATTCCTATATTCGCACTCTGCTTGATTATCAGATATCCGTTACCCGCTAGCTGAGCTATTGATAATCGTGGAGATCGACTATTCCATTCTTTTGTACTTTTCTTCTATTTTATATTTAGCAGAAAAAATAATATAGTTATATAGATAAAACATTGTATGCTTTTAAGTTACCTGTAGGAGATTTATTCTATATTCGATCACATTAATTTTGCCGTCGGATCCATTTAAAACAGAGAAAATACGCTCTAGTAATTGTTTTACTATATTCCAATCAGAGCATTTTGTTGACAAAAGTTTTAAAGATTCAAGTGACTCTTGTCGTGCGATGTCACCCTTACTGTATAAATTTTGAATGAGAACTATTCCAACCTTATGAGCATAACGACTGCAGTCAAAATTCAACATATTAAAAATTAATCCAATGCTTTGAAGTGTATTTTCTGGGCTTCGCAATATAGACCTTTGTAAAGATGGATAAATGTAGGAATCAAATTCAGTATCGGTAACTGATTCCAATAATGGACTGCAAGCTGTAATAAAGGACTTGTCCGGTTTGGTTTTGCATGATATCATACTTTTTACGAAGTATTCTGATAGCTTTTCTGTAGATGGGTTTAATATTACGGCATTATAGTTTTTGGATTTAAATTGAATCATTTCCATGAACAAAATTGTAACATTACTAGTTGCTTCCATTTCAAATAATATATCCATTGTTTCATTAAAAATTGCAGTATTGTCCCATAGATCGTACAATATTTTTGTTCTCGCGTCTGTAACTTTTTGGTTTGGCGATATAACAGTTATTTGAAATAACAACGACTGATATTCAATCAATTTTTTTTTCTCGGTTTTAAAGATGTTTGATTCACGTTGTGCTTGTTTTTGTATGATAGATATCCATCCTAATGCTATAACGGCCAATTTACACGATTTTTGAGGGGGTACACTAGCGAACTCTTTAAATATAAAAGCTTTAAAGACGTTTAACATATGTTCAATTGTTAAATCATGATGAGTAGTTACAAGGTCTAATAAAAGATCTCTAACTATCAGCTGCGATGTAGGATCCTTATATTTCGTTATCGTAGTTCCAATCACTTTACATATGCCACGAACTATTGTTGAATTTATACCTTAAAATAAAATATATAATAATTATTACTATCTTCAAAATAATAGTGTAGTCGCCTATCAGAGCACAAGACCTCAGTAACTAATAACTAAACATATATTTTTTATATAAGTGTGCCTCGTGTTTCAAATTATTCCAAGAAACATTTCAGTGGGACCGATTATTACATGGTGGGAATTATGAGGAACACCTGCACATATTTGATATATTATATTTTTTGGCATACTTTTAAGATATGCATCAGAAAAATATAAAACTGGATTAAAAAAACATGTAATTTTTGCTAAATTGAGGATTCCTTTTCCGGATTAGCAGTCTAAACGACTTATGACTTATGAAGCGAACTGTGCAACATAGACAAAACTCACCACTCTGACCATAGCGCTGTCATCTATTCTGCTGCTTACGTTGAGCCTTAACATTAGTTTTGAATATACCTATATATGTATAGGGTGATTTTTAGGATTTTTTTTTTTCAATAGGGTTCAGTTTGGCCGTCTTTGATATCAGCTGACATCTATCGAGCTCGTTGGACCTCCGGCGCACTAACGAAAATATGTCAACCATTTAGGCCAGTTTAACAGAAGACCCGTACCCATCGATTTGTCCCCGTGCGTCAAGAATTGGTCTTCCGGGATGCAATTTCTAAAAACCTACGTGGTGGTCATTTCCACGTAGTTATATTCCATTATTAATGCCATCGAATTATCTTTCAAATACAAAAAAACCGACTGCATACACATGTATATGCATGCACAATAAAGAGTACATAGTTTAAAGTACACCATGTGCGGGTTAGCTGCACCCAATGACAGCATGCTACGAGCATTCAAATAAAATTACTCGAACAGAGCAGACGCTCTGAACCCCACAAATTCTTATCAAAGTTATTATAGTATAAGACATTCGCATTGTACAGAGAAGTTCTATTTTCAACACTCCTCAAGGCGACATGTCTATACAGAATAACTTAAAATAACATATTTCTATCAAACATACATTTCAATTTATATTCATTTTAGTCCTAACTAATGCTTGATATTATTTAAATTTTTCGTAAAAATATCGGAAATCATATTTTCTGTTGTAACATACTTGATATCAATAACATTTTCCAAATTGTCTAACAAAGTGATGCTTAATATCAATCAACATGTTTGCTACGTGCGTGGAAGCAAACTTGTTTTTACGGATTGTATAAACGATAAGCTTTCAAAGTTTGAGAATAGCCTATCAATATGTGTGCGTCTCCTTTTGGACAAAACTTCGTTCTATGTGTTTTGTTTAACACGATAGCTTTGCATCCAAAAATTTTTAGATGTGATACACTTGGTTTGGTGTGTGTTTGACCCAGTGTCGATGCTTTCGAGTTTGAAATTCTTTAAACTTGTATGTATACCAATATGTTTTATCGAGTTTTATCGTCAATGAATGTTGCAAAATCATCCACCACCGGTGGCTTTTTGTGTTCATTGGACCACATATGTATGTCCGTGTGTATAAGATCTAAGATTTCATTCTCGCGGCTGGGAACATTTTTCACACATATCATCCACTTGGGACACGTTTCGCACACGAACTCGTTGATATTACATAATTATACCCGTTACTCGTAGAGTAAAAGGGTATACTAGATTCGTTGAAAAGTATGCAACAGGCAGAAGAAAGCGTTTCCAACCATATAAAGTATATAAACTCTTGATCAGGATCAATAGCTGAGTCGATCTGGCCATGTCCGTCTGTCCGTCCGTCTGTCCGTCCGTCTGTCCGTCCGTCTGTCTGTCCGTATGAACGTCGAAATCTCAGGAACTACAAAAGCTAGAAAGTTGAGATAAAGCATACAGACTCCAGGGACATAGACGCAGCGCAAGTTTGTCGATTTATGTTGCCACGCCCACTCTAACGCCCACAAACTGCCCAAAACTGCCACGCCCACACTTTTAAAGAATGTTGCATCTGTCAACACTTAGTGTTGCCTAGGCCAGAAATATACATATATAGCTGCCATCGTACTAGCTTTTTCAAAATCCGTTAGAGCTTTTTCACGGACCATCTTAAAAAAACTGATAAAAATTGCCTTAAATTTTAGAATACAATCCAATTTTAAAATTTATTTTATTTTAATCACTCGGTCGTACTTTTTCCCTGTTTAAAAAATAAGCAAATGTAGCATTTTTCCCGTGGTTTTGTCTTGTATATAATATAATGAGTAAACAAATACAGGCTAATATTAGAAAGAAACAAACCGAACAAAATGCATTTGGAACCATGTGAGATGACAACAGTATAGGTTTTTTAAAACTATTCAGTTGGGCGGCACTGTATACAAATAACATTTCGTTAAATTCAAAAGAATAAGAAATGCCAAATTAGTATTGTCAATAGGATTATTAAACGGTATAAATTCCGAAAAATAAGTTTTACAAATATCAAGGGCAAAATCCTTCTGTTTACTGGCGCCCAACGGAGTTCGCGCAAGGGTTATTATCTTTAATGGAAATTATAAATTCTGTATAGAGAATACAAAATTCCTATTTGTGTTATCTGGGAAAATTGAATTAAAATTTTAAATCTCTTTGTGAAAAAATGTTTCAAATTTTGAGAGACAACAAGAAAGAATGCTGAAGTCGAGTTCCACGACTATCGGATACCCGTAACTCAGCTAGTAAAATATTAAAAAAATTTAAAATATTAGGACGTCACAGTTTTTGGGCGTGACAAAAAGTCGATAGAAATTTAAATGTAAAAAATATCAAAACAATTTTTAAAACCGTGGGCGTGGCAGTTTTGGGCGTTATAGTGACATCATAATAATGACATAGTAACATCAGTTCACAAACTTGCGCTGCGACTATGTCTTCGGAATCTACTTTACTTTACTTTATATGGTCGGAAACGGCGGGTAACGCCATTTTTCTGTTAAGTATTTTTTTTTGTTCAATAAATAATAATTTCAAAATATTTATTATATATATTTATAAATATTTTATTAAGTCGTTTTTATAATTTTGAGAAATGCCTCGTCTAAATAGACCCTCTGCTTCTCAACGTGCAAGAAGGCAAATGTTGAGAAATAGGATAAATAGGGAAAATGAAGGATATGCAGGTGGAGAGAGTGGCAAATACAGTATCTCAGCGTAGGCGTAGGGAAGACTCGTTAGTCCGGAATGCAGTACAGGGCGCTTGGATACCGTGTATCGCGCGGGTGAGCAAGAACCAAATACCCTGCGTCGAGCACTGGCAAGAGATACACAGTAACGCTTATTGGAAAGTGAGCGTGATAGGGCCAACAGAGCTAAGGCTAGGGCCGGTAGGGATCGCAGGGTAGTCGAGCAGGCGAGAAATACACTTGCTCGGCGAAGCGCACGATTAGCTGCTCGACAAGCAACGATCGATGCAATTAGAAATATACGTCAACGAGTTAGTTAGTACAGAAGCCTTAGTGATAATAGGGAAGCAGAAAATCTTCGGAATGCAATTCGAAGTTAGGAAATTAGGCTTGATGTAGCTTAGGAAAATAGGACTATTAGATTCAGACCTATTGAAATAGAAGCTCAGATTTGCTTTTGTTGCGAAGGATTGTGGTTCCCCAAGCAAATAAGTTAGCTTTCTAGGTCTTATTTGGAAGAACATTGCGAGTTCAGAAAAGAGATATACCAAAATGCAAGACATCTTGCTTTCGCTGGTAATCTTTTCAGGTTTTTCAAAACTTGTCACAGCAATATTAAAGCCGGCCGTAAGCCAAAAGGGGCCATTTCAAATGGCTTAGATTTTCATAGCTCTTTGAGGGGCCTAACTCCCTTGGAAGAACGACTGATTTCACCTCGCCTTCCATTTATGATTATTAAGCCACTAGGTCATGAGCGTCAAAGTGCTATTAAAGGAGCAGTTGTCAATGTCCCTATTCCAGGAAGCAAGATCGTGACGTCTCTTCCACGAGCTTTCAATGTAGCAGAGGTAATTCAGCTACACCTCAAACGAAGAATGAAATACGGACATGATTTCATGGCAGAAACCATACGGCCTGAAAAAATTGCTGACGCTATTAGGTATTTAGTTAATACTGAGCTTTATAGAAAGCACAATGTGTCAGTTAACGAGCAGTGGATCTCTGACTTCACATCCGATACTGTTCCATTCGTAGCATCTCAAGCTGATGTAGCCTTTGTAGAGGGACAACTAGCCATCCAGCAGGAGGATGAAAATTCGGAGGCGCGTAATTCTGATCAGAATACAGAAGCCGAAGAACTAAATCCTGGAGGACAAGAAACTTTGCTTGAAAATAACCAGACACATAATGTAGGAATGACGAGATACAATAGCTCCAGATGAGGGCCAAAAGCCTTTCGACGTAATTCTCGATGCTGATTCTGAAGAACTGGCATATATGATGGCATAAAAATACTATCTTCAGAAAGCTACACAACCATAGTTAGATCTGAACTTAGGAATGTAGATGGACGAGGCTGTCGAACTGTCTTCAATATTAAAAAGTTGGAATTAATAAAAATTCGAAATAATATTTCAAGTACTTATAACGTACTTAATGAAGATTTTATGGGCAACCTTATTTGTCATGATCAGGGATATAGGATCCTTAGTGATATTCGCACGTCTCCTGCTCACTGGGAAGATGAGAAGAAAAGGATTCGCCAATTTGGGCTGCCAACTTTTTTCATAACTTTATCGGCCGCTGAAACTAGGTGGCCAGAGCTGTTAGTACTGCTCCAGCGCAATGTAGATAGGGTTAATATAAATTAAGAAGAAGCTTCAAATTTGCAGTTTAGGGAAAAGGCGCGCCTTATAAGAACAGACCCAGTGACGTGCGCTAGATGTTTTGATTACAGATATAGACCTTTAAACTTATGAAAAAGCCTGGGGGTGTTAAACAATGAAGTGTCTATGCGTACTGTAATAGCATTCATTGATCAGTTTGTAACTGTGGATGTTACAAACCCAGATTTGGCTCCATATATTGAATACCAAAAGCATAAGCACGGGCATTCGTGTCTTAAAAAAGTGCGGGGACAATCTATTTGTCGTTTCGGTATTCCATACCGTCCAATGCCCCGGACGGAAATATTAAATGCACTTCCCGAAGCAACTCAAAATTCTCTACATCACGAAAACTTTAAAAAAAATTCGAGATTTTCTACTTCGCAATCATGCAGATGACATGATTAGCCATTTAAGCATATTTCAGCATATATTGCAGAAATTCAAGTAAATGCTTATGTCCAAGTTACGGGGTTTGGACTGTCACCCGCTCTCCGCTCCCTCTTACGCTCTCCCGCTCTTCACCACAGAGTCTCCAAGGAGTCTCCGCTGCGCTTGGGAGCGCCTAACTAATTAGAATAAGCCCAGTGTCAAAACTAATTTCGCTGAATAAACATACGCCCGGTCGCGCCCGCGCAATTACGAAAAGTCTAGTGTTCGCTTTTCTTCGAGTGTTTCTTTTCAGCATATTTGGAAAATTCCAGGACAGCACCCCCCTACAACCCATCAGCTTATAATAAACAAATTCTTTTTTTGCAAAGGGCAAATATGGATATCCATTTAATTTTAGACCCTTTTGCTTGCTGTAACTACATTATTAATTATATTAACAAGTCCCAACGGGGTATTTCGAAGTTAATGCAAAAGCAGATAATGACATTAGAAGAGGCAATTCAAGCATTCGACAAAAGCTACAGTATCTCGATCACAAGTTTATTTCAGGCACTGAGATATCTGCTCAGGAAGTCGTGTATTGTTGTCTGGGAATGGTGTTGTCCGAAGCAATTAATAAGGTCGTTCATATCAACACCTTCCTCCATTTCTGAAAGGATTGCTGGATAGATACGAACAAAGACCAGATTTCCATGAAGGCCTGTGTTTAGCCGATTTTTCAGCAAATTTTGAGTTTTCTAAAAGCCGTAAAAGTACTCGTCAGAGGGCAAATAGTGACGATGACACTGAAGAAGGCAATGATGTTTTAGGAGAAGTATATTTTCCGCTCCGAGATGGAAGCGGCTTTATTAGGGAAAGAAATAAGGCAAGTATTATTAGGTATAGGCCATTTAATATCAATACAGATAGGATAAACTATTTTCGAACATTAGTAATGCTCTTTTCTCCGTGAAAAAACGAACAGGTAGATTTGATTCAAAGAAATTACGAGCAATTTTACAATGAGAATGAGCAGGCTATTAAAGCCAACATTGAAAAGTATAATGCCGTAGATAGTTTAGAAGACGCGCTTAGAAGAGCCATGAAAGCAGATAATATAGAAGAAAATGAAGAAGTGCGGGTCGAACATTATGAGGAGTTTAGGGCATTAGATATTCCTGAAATATATTCTCAAAATAATGTTTTTAACTTGAACAACAATTTGTTAGATGTTGATCCGGATAGCACAATCCGGGTAATAAAGCTTCCGTCATTTATATGCCCTTTAAAGTTAGCCAATTTTGTTAGATCTCTAAACTTGGAGCAAAAAACTTACCATACTCATGTCTTGCATAATGCAAGGACAAATCGAACTTTTTATGAGTTCGTATGTAGCGGAGCAGATTTCGGCAAAAGTAGATTAATATCCACCTTATTTCAGTCCCTATCCCTAAACAAAGCTGCTTTCGGAATCGGAGGACCACTCTTCATTCCATGTTCTCTCTCCCTGTAAATCAGGCTGAGTCCGCATTTAGAAGTTTAAGCCCTGATTTGTTGAATACACTTCGTTCAAAATTTATTGATCTAAAAATTCTTATAATAGACGAAATTTCTATGTTCGGTGCAACGCTCTTTTCTCATTTGGACTCTCGCCTAAAGAAAATGTTGAAACTCTTTTCGGAGGTATTTCGTGTTCGGCGATTTTAGACAATTGCGGCCCGTCAAATGATCCATACAGTGCTATATTTGGATCGTATCTGTGGAGTCCTTTTAGGTTTTTTGAACTCACAGAGATAATGCGACAGCGAGATGACCAAGCGTTTGCAATTGCACTTAATAACATGGCATTCAAATGACGTTTGATGATGTTAGCTTGCTTAGATCTAGAATATCCAATGAAAGTCAAATTTCAAATAATTCAATTCACCTTTTTACAAGCAATCAGGACACAGATCGGTACAAAAGGCAGAAGCTTAACTCGATTCCCACTGCTCAATTTCTCTCAGTTAAGTCCGCTCAAATTAGCTTACAGCAGAGAAACAGATGTCTGAAACAAGCTAGGTCCCTAAAAACATCTGAGACACAAGGATTGTGTACCTCTCTGACTTTAAAAACCACTGCCAAATATATGATGACGGTCAATGTAGATACATCAGATGGTCTCGTAAACGGAGCCACTGGTGTCCTTGGGGAGATAGGATTCAGTACATCCAACACTCCAGATCTTCTTTGGCTACAATTTCTAGATGAAAGCATAGGAGTAAATGCGCGTTCCAAGCGCAGACATTATAAGGAGGCTTCATGGACGCCGATTTCGAAAATTATAAAAAAATTTTAAATTAATTCTAATCAGGCAACTACAATTGACCGAAGGCAGTTTCCAGTGGTTCCTGCAGAAGCAATAACTATTCATTAAAGTCAAGGAGCTACGTACAGTAAAGTGGTAGTTCACACTAACTCCAGCATGCAGAGAGCTGCGCTGTATGTAGCCTGTAGTAGAGAAACAACTGCGGCAGGTCTCTTCATTATTGGACCTTTTCCCCCCCAAGATCCACACAGGATTCAGCTTCAGAAGCAGAGCTCCGAAAATTGCGTTCCACTAAGCTACCGAATACCCATTTCGATTGTTTAATCAATTGTCCGAACCTTCATATATTTTTCCATATTTTTACACTGCAACATTTTTTTTTTTTTTCGAAATTATTGCGTTATTTATTGGATCTTCTCTTATTATGAGACTAACAATAATTATTCAAATCTTATTATATAAATTAGTTTAAGTACAATATAAAATAGTTGTATTAGTTAGAGACGGCCCTAGGATTTCTTTGCTGGGCTGGAGATTCTTTGCGCTTTAGTCTGCTGTGACTACATAGCGACTTCGCGAGAGGATTTTCGTGTGCGGCGAGCTTTGCTTGATGTTTACTCCTTCTCATCTGGATTTCCTCGATGACGAGGTTTATGTTGAGGTCTCTATGGATGCTTTCGCTGCGTAGGTACCATGGTGCCCCAGTGATAGTTCGCAGAATCGCTGACTGAGCTCGCTGTATAATTTCAATGTTGGTTTTGGACGCGTTTTCCCATAATTCACAGCCGTATGTCCAAATGGGTTTCAGCACGGTATTGTAGAGAAGTACTTTGTATTCTAGACTAAGCGGAGAGTTGCAGTTAATAAGCCAGTGGAGATTAACTGCTTTAAGCTTCATATGAGTCCTTTTAGATACTATATGTCGCCGCCAGGTGAGGCGTCTATCTAGGTGAACCCCGAGATATGTTACTACGTCTGATTGTGGGATGAGTGTATTGTTTAGGGTACATGGTGGGCAGGCTTGTCTATTCAGTCTGTATCTTAATGCGCCAGTCCGCAAACCATCTTTCCACTGTTTTAAGATGATAGTCAAGTTTTTCTGTTGCCTTTGATGGGCATTTGGATCGGCTGAGTATTGCGGTATCGTCAGCAAACGTAGAGGTTGTGAGCTGATAGTTTGTAGGCATGTCTGCTGTATATAAAGTGTAAAGAACGGGGCCCAGCACACTTCCTTGGGGAACTCCAGCATTGATGAAGCGGTCGTGTGAAGTCGAACTGTTACACCTGGTTGAGAACACTCTTTTGAAGAGATACGATTCGAACACTTTGTGGGTATTCCGCGGAAGCAGTTTTGTTATCTTGTACATTAGTCCTTCCAGCCAGACTCGGTCAAATGCGTGTGCGACATCTAAGAATATTGCTGAGCAGTATTCCCGGTGCTCAAAAGCAGTACGAATTTCGTTTGTGATGCGATTGACCTGTTCGATCGTTCCATGATTTTTGCGAAAACCAAATTGATGGGATGGTATTGTGTTTCGCATTCTTAAGTAGGGAGCTAGGTGTTTTAAGAATGCCTTTACAGTTTCGAGAGACACGATAGGGGACTGATTGGTCTGTAGGATGAGGGTTGCGTTTTGTCTTTGCCTGGCATGGGAATCATCACTATGACCGCCTTTTTCTACATTTGGGGATAGTATCCAAGTTTCGTAATAGCGTTAAAGAGATTGCATAAGGTCAGAACCGCACACGGTGGGAGTTCTATGATCATTTTTGGTGTCACCAAGTCGTGTCCAGGTGATTTTTTGGGCTCAAGATCTTTTATTATAGATGCTATCTCACGTTGACTAAATGTTATTGGATTTATTGGTGGCTGGATTTTAATTGCTACAGGTAGGACAAATGAGTTGCTAGCAGTATTTGGTTGGAATACGCCTTGAAGGTGATCGGCGAATGCACTTGCTTTATCTTGTTCGCTGCGTATCCAGCTTCCCGAGGGGCCTCGCAGTGGAACGACTGTTTCTGCTGGTGGCTGAATATTATTGTGTGCTTTCCACAAAGGGTTCTTCTTGCTGGTGGGCGATGGTTGTTCGATATATAGATGCTGGGCGGTTGCTTCCTCAAGCTTAAGTGCCCTGGTTAGTCTACGTGTTGCTATTTTTGGCTGTTCCTTAGCCTTTGGGGATCTGTGATTCTGCCATTTTCTTCTTAGTCTTTGTTTTTCAAGTACTAGCAGTTCGATTTCGCGAGTTGTCTTGGTATGATTTGTCATTTTGTGTGTGTCTGGAGGGGTAGAGGCCTTGGCTGCAGCAACCAGATTTTCCTCCACCGATTCGGTCAGGCGGTCAATATCCTCATGGGTAGACACTGTTTGAGTTGGTACCATGTGAGTACAAACATATTTCGTGTACCTTGCCCAGTTGGTCCTGTTGCCTGTCAGCCTGTAGGTGTGCTCAGTTATATGTGGTTGATGCCTGAGAGCAAGTAAAACTGGTGAGTGATCTGATGATAGTTCTGCAAGTGACAATATTATTTCTAGGGATATTTCTTATTATTGCGAAGTCAATGAGATCCGGGAGCTTATTTGGATCTGCTGGCCAGTATGTAGGCCTACCCGGAGTGACATAATCGAGCTTATTTCGTGGCTTAAAAAGCGCGTTGTAAAGTTGATTGCCCTTTGGGTTTAAAAGGCGTGAACCCCAGTGCGTGTGCTTGGCATTGTAGTCACCAGCCGCTATAAATCGCTCACCGAGTGTGTTGAAAAATTCCAAGAATTGGTCCTCAGAAACTGCAAAACGAGGTGGGCAGTAGACTGCGGCCAGAGTGACGGGATAATTCCCGATCTTAAGGCAATAGCGAAGGAAACGCTAGGATTGGTACGATGTGTAGGAAGGGGTGCCGTCTAAGAGGGGCCCGATTGTGGCAGAGTGTGACTGATGTGTGTGGCTGAGCTCGTGTTGATTCTCCGCACCACCGCAGTTGCTGCACATTTTAACAGAGCTGTCTACCTTGTTCTTATGACACTTCGCTGTGCTGTGGGCTTCACTACAGACTACGCAGATAGAGTTCAGTGTACAGTAAGCCTTAGTGTGGCCATATTCTTGGCAGTTAGTGCACTGCACTGGGCGGTTGCGCTTGTGTGGCTCTTCTACTGTGATACGCCGATGCAATAGGAGCTGTAACTTGTAGATTGGGTGAACCTCATTTTTTTTTAGTATCTGGCTCTCTGTTTCATTAATGTTCCCCTTTTCTTAGGGGGATTATGTAGAACAAGTTTTCTCCTATTAATGTCGCTATTTTGTTCACTAAGGCACTTGAGCTTTTTTCGCGAATGTAAATTGGAGGAGGCTTAACCTTCTTAGATTCCTCTTTGAATGACTTTGTCGTTTGTACACTTTCATCAGTAGAATTTGCCAGAAGCTCAAATTTGTTGGTGTTTGCTGGCGTTTTATTAGTGACATCGTCTCGTGTAATTTTTGCCTTATTTTCGGATTTTGAGGGCTAAGTTTTCTTTTAATTGTTCCATTCCAGTCTGTATTGTCGACCCGGCGTTCTTGTTTATGTTTTGGTTTTCTGCTAGCACAGCGGAACCGTTGAGTTGCGTTTTTGTTTTGATCGCTGGCTCAGGGCGAGCAAGTACTAGCGTCGACGAAATTGAGCGAGCCGATGATACCGTTCCAGTAGTAAATTCGTCGGGTTAGGGGTGATTGACCGCTCGCTGTCTGCAGAAGTCGCGGAGACGTATGAGAGAAGTCCGCGTTGTTTCGTTGCAATGAGTGCCGGCGGTCGTCTTCACACGTCAACGAATGGAGAATGAGACACTGCCACATAAGCGATGTTTGTTCCGATCGTCTAATGCTTAGGTCTTCTCTTCTGTGCTTTGTTAAAGCATCAACATACTCAAATGAGGTATATGAAATTCCTGGCTTTACCACAGCAGTGAGATTAGATTGCCAGTCAGTAGCTAGCGGAGCCCGACCAAGAAGCATTCTCGTTTGTATTCGAAACGAACTATTTAAGAATGTAAGTCTTTGCTCAAGTGGTCGATTTCATTTAAATCTTTCAAATTTAGCCTCTTCAGTGTTTGAGTTTGCTATCTTTAAGTACCGATCTTTAGGAATTCTTGTTTTATATAAAAGTCCGACCTATCCCTTAAAGAAGTTTGAATCTGAATTTAAGGAGTTATTTCAGCAGCACACATTTTTAAATAGTAATTGTTTAGTGTTAGGAGATTTTAACCTCCACTCCATCTCTGGCTGCTGCAAGCAAATTTTCGATTTTTTAGTAGATGTAAAGGGTTTTAGTTCGTTGCTAGATTTGGATGCGTCTACAACCAATAGCAATACGCATATTGATTGGGCGTTTTCAAATATTTTCGATAATCGGGCAACTGCGCGCACATTTAAAACTACATATAGTTACCACAGTGGTATATTAGTTAGCGTTAGGGAGGCAGAGTAGCTTTCTTGCAAATTTAGATTTTGTGCCTCTGGTCTGAATTTTAAGAACATGGAAACATATGCCGTCAGGAAATAAGGTCTGAGCAGCAAGCAATTCCTGGTTAGATGTGTGATACCATAGTGCACACTAAGTGCGCTGGTTTGAGCGCTCGAACAAGTGAAGACCTAGCTAAGGGCACAAATCAAAACAAGAGAAAACGCTATAGTCGAGTTCCCTGAATATCTGATACCCGTTACTCAGCTAGTGGAAGTACGGGGGAGAGTCTTCAACACTGACGGTTTGTGGACGTTAGAGTGGGCGTGGCAAAATTTTTTTTGGCAAATCGATAGAAACTTACAAGACTTATTCAAAAATGAAAAAATATTAAAACATTTTTCAAAAGTGTAGGCGTGGCCGTTTTGGTCGGTTTGTGGGCGTTAGAGTGGGCGTGGCAACATGAATCGACAAACTTGCGCTGCGTCTATGTGCGACATTTAGTCGACAGCCAACTGAAGCTCCAGTTCAACTTGAGTTCGATATCCGAGCAAACTGCCAAATCTGACTCTCTCCTTGTGGGAACAGTCCTTAACGTCCAAATCCGAAATCCCAGATTGATATTAAATAAACACCTTCCAGAGCGACAGGTCATCGGAAGGCCATCGAGGATATGAAACCGACTCAGGCAGTTCCAAAAAACTAGAGAGACAAAGGACAGCCCTAAGCAGAAAGGGTGTGACTTATGCTCCAAGAAGAACCATCCGGTAAGATTGTGTCCGCGCTTTCTGCCGCTCTCCGCTTGGCAGATTCTACCTTTTTTGAGAGCTCTCAAATTAATGTATGGATCGGGGCTGACATAATGATGGATGGTACCCGACAAAATATTTGCGGCTCGCTCCTGGGTTGGGTGGGTGCTAACGGGGCCGATATCCAATGGTAATCCGAAACGGGTCGTTTTCCGATTCAGGTGCACCAAATAGGCGACCCTTATTCGCTCGACACGCTCTCAGCATGTTCTGGGCGGTGGAGGATTTACCAGTCAAGATGGTAAAAGAGTCTCATTATATTTGTGAAAGGAACTTCATCCAAACTACGAAGAAAGACACAAGCGGGAGGTACCTGGTGACGCTCCCGTTCTGTGCCTCCGAGAATTCCGATTCAATTTTTTATATTCGAAGTCCATTGCGTTAGCTCAGTTTCTTAGAAACGAGAATCGTTTAAAGACTCTTCCCTAAAATAGCAATATGACGGCGAAGTATCTGGAACTGGGTCAAATGAAAGAAGTTCCGTCGACTCATAGCTCTCCGACTTATCATCATGCGGTAGTTAAGCCCGAAAGCACCACTACAAAGATTCTCGTTGTATTTAACGCTTCAAGTCCGCCGGAAAATGTAAGCTGCTAAATGATATCCTTCATGCTGGTCCAGTCCTGCAATCCGATCTCACGATCCAGATCCTGAAGTGGCGGTATATTTAATACGTCTTCAGTGCGGACATTACAAAAATGTATCGTTAGATCTGGGTCGATCCAAAGCATACCCCAGATCCTTCGGGTTCAACCGCGCCGTGTTCCTAGCCATCCGAGTACTGCAACAGCTGGCAGAGGACGTCCAAGTGTCATTTCCAAAAGCCAGCCGTATCATGGACATTGACGCAAGTTCGTCGATTTATGTTGCCACGCCCACTCTAACGCCAACAAACCGTCCCAAACTTCCACGCCCACGCAAGGTTGTTATTTTTGTTGGCAATGGATCTCGATCGTATGTAATGCGCCCCAAGAACACCGAATATAAGTCAAATTACAAAGCAGAAACAATTAAACACGGAGGATCCAGTATTATTAAGCGTCGTAGATGTCCCACATTGTGTGGGATTTTCCCAAATTTTTAAGCGTTTTTCCTATCCAACATTGCCACAAAATGGGAACGCTGTTTATTAACATTTTCGGTTTAAAATTCAAAATGTAAATCATAGTACATAGACATTGCATAAAATGTACACAGTACACATGATCAAACTCGACTATAGTACATCTATAGACTATATTTGTTTATCGCAAAGAAATTAATTTTACAGTGACAAAGGCAACAGCATTCATATTGTTGATAACAGCATTTATAAATATATAAGATTCGAAGAAATTATATGAATAATAATAATAAAGTAATAATAATTGAAAGTGGACACTGAAAGCAATGCTGATGATGAAACATAATTTCACTTTGTCGTGCATGGAATTCCATAAGTTTCTGCAATCAAAAGCTGAGCAATTGCGCCAAATTGCTGCTAATGATAAGAACAACGTCAATCCAAAAGTGGATGAAAACGGCAATAGCAATGTCGATGGTTCGGATAGTGATATGGACACAGATTTAATATAATTCACACGAAATTCTGTTTATAATCCATTATATGAACTTAAATATTCGTTTTAATTCAAAATAAATAAAAAAACATACATCCCACATTCGATACCCCATTTTCATTTCCAAATCCCACAAAAATTTCCTTTTCAGTGGAAATTTTCCCATATTTCAATCGTTTCTCCTACTACGTAGTTGGGGCAATACGTTGGATAAAAACCATCATGGATCAACATGTGTTTGTGGATATTTTGGTGACGGTGATGCTACCTTTGCCAAATACGATATGCCGCTAAAATGGGTCTTCTAACAAGACTATGACCCCAATCACCAAAGCAGGAAAGCCAAGGATTGGTTCCAAAATAAATCTGTTCCTATTTTGAGTGGCCTGCACAGTCCCCAGGCCGCAATCCCAGCGAAAATCCTTCGTCAGATATAAAAAAAAGAAGTTGTAGCTTCTAAGCCAACTAACAACGAATACCTTTGAGTTGCGTCCTGGAGCAAAGTATTCCTAAAACGGTGCCAGGTAGATTCCATGCCAAAACGTTGCGCACCTGTTATTGGTAATAGGGAATACTACCAAATATTAAATTAGTGGGTTAGGTGTAGTTTTAATAGGCATACATTTGTTATTGGTGAATTTTTTTTAGTTAAAGATCAAGTTTAAAATTGAAAATTTAAGCATTTTTTATCAAGTGGTGCTATTTTATTTTTCGCCTAGTTTTGTCGTTCTTGATTAAGTTCCTTATTTAAGATAAAAACAAGAGAGAACGCTATAGTCGAGTTTCCCGACTATCTGATACCCGCTACTCAGCTAATGGAAGTGCGAAGGAGAGTCTTCAGCACCGACAGTTTTAGGCGGTTTGTGGGCGTGGCAACATGAATCGACAAACTTGCGCTCTGTCTATGTCTCTGGAGTCTGGAGTATGCTTAATCTCAACTTTCTAGCTTTTGTAGTTCCTGAGATCTCAGCGTTCATACGGACGGACAGACGAACATGGCCAGATCGACTCGGCTATAAGGTAAACATATCTGTTTTGCCAGTGGAACTTTAATCGAACATGCAGCCATTGAAAAAGAATTGATAGCCAATACAAAAATTGTACTTAAATTATTTAAAGGCAACAATATTGAGAAATTTTTTTTAAAACTTAGACAAAATAGATACAACTGCAGCAACGGTGCAAGTGCACAAGGATGGTACTTGCATATAAGGTTGTCAAATATCTCCCTTCCGCCTTTTTGTCTTTTGAATTTCGCGGCTATGTACAAAGCGCTACAGAGCTCGTATCTGGCAATACTATACATAATTTGAAAGGTCTTGACATAACCTACAAAACGACGCTATGCATGATTAGTTATTGGATATTGCGTTCAACAGTTATAGACGTGTAAACATGGAGTTCACTAACGCCGAAATTCGCGCTATTTTAAAGTTTTCCTTCGTTAAAGGCAAATCCGCTAGAGAAACGTTCCGTGAGATTAATGGTGTTTTGGGGGATGGTACTCTATCACTTCGAACCGCGGAGGAATGGTTTCGACGATTCAGAGCCGGTGAAAACGACACCATGGATAAGCCAGCCGGCGGAAGACCTGTGACGACAAATACCGATCAAATCATGGAATACATCGAGTTAGACCGGCATGTGGCATCTCGTGACATCGCCCAGGAGATGGGAGTTAGTCACCAAACCATTTTAAACCATCTGCAGAAGGCTGAATACAAAAAAAAGCTTGATGTTTGGGTGCCGCATGATTTGACGCAAAAAAACCTTCTGGAACGAACTCGACCCATTCTTGAAGCGGATGGTGACTGGCGACGAAAAATGGATCACATACGACAATATCAAGCGAAAACGGTCGTGGTCGAAGGCCGGTGAATCGTCCCAAACAGTGGCCAAGCCGGGATTGACGGCCAGGAAGGTTTTGCTGTGTGTTTGGTGGGATTGGAAGGGAATCATCCACTATGAGCTGCTCCCATATGGCCAGACGCTTAATTCTACCATCTACTGCGAACAACTGGACCGCTTAAAGCAGGCGATCGACCAGAAGCGTCCAGAATTAGCCAACAGGAAGGGTGTAGTGTTCCACCAGGACAACGCCAGACCACACACTTCGTTGATGACTCGTCAGAAGCTACGGGAGCTCGGATGGGAGGTTTTATCGCATCCACCATATAGCCCGGACATAGTGCCAAGTGATTACCACCTGTTCCTGTCCATGGCGAGTGCCCTTGGTGGTGTAAAGTTGAACTCAAAAGAGGCTTGAGAAAAGTGGCTGTCCGAGTTCTTCGCAAATAAGGAGGGGGGCTTCTACGAGGGAGGTATTATGAAGTTGCCGTCTAGATGGAAACAGATTATCGAACAAAACGGCGCATATTTGAACTAAATCCGATCACTGTAACACTTTTTATAAAGCATTGAATAAAGAGCAAAAAAGCGGAAGGGAGATATTTGACAACCTTATACATATTACCAAACGACCTATTTAATAACCACCTTGTATTTATAAGCCCTATCAAGACTAACAAACTTTCCCATTACCATTAATAAAAAATTTACAAAGATGTAAATTTAAAATATACTCAATTTTTATATAAACAATATAGATGAAATTAATGGTAAATTGTAAATTAGTAAATGGTAGATTTGAGTCTGCAATCATTTGAGATTTATTGTACATTGTTTATTAAGACACTTTGTCTAGCTTTGGGAGACGGATGTGCTGGTAAAAAGTGTAGATATACTTTTCAACACTTTAAATTCAGCTTTAAGTCCGCGAGAAAGAAATTTTAATTTATTAATTATTCCTTTGCATGCAAATGGTATTTTAATAAGCTATTTGGAAGGGGAAAAATGTTTGGTAGAAAATTAATAACTGGAGTAGTAGATGTTTGGCCATTTTATATGCATATACAGTGACGTTTATGTTCTTGAAAAAATTGTGCATTCCTTTAGTTTTTGGAACGGAATAGTTTATTTTTAATCTATATAAAAAAATAATAATAAGTAAAGTTATCAACCCCTTTCTATACGGAAGAATGAAATCTGCTTACGAATTTGCCAATTTCCCGCAATGATTTTCGTTCATTACGAAGTTTGACAATTGTTTTCCTCAAACCGGGGTGAATTTTTTTTCCTTCCAACCAATTATTATTGTTATACCCGTAACTCGTACAGTATAGGAATCTCAGGAACTAGCTAGAAAGTTGAGATTTAGAATACAGACTCCAGAGACAAAGACGCAACACAAGATGCCACGCCGACTCTAACGCCCACAAACCGCCAAAGACTGCCACGACCACACTTTTTAATATTTTATACCCGTTACTCGTGGAGTAAAAAGGTATACTAGATTCGTTGAAAAGTATGTTACAGGCAGAAGGAAGCGTTTCCGACCATAGAGAGTATACATACATATATGTATATTCTTAATCAGGTATTGATCCTGATCTGGCCATGTCCGTCTGTCTGCATGAACGTCGAGATTTAAGGAACTATAAAAGCTAAAAAGTTGAGAAAGCACAAGTTTGTTGACCCATGTTGCCATGCTCACTCTAACGCCCACACTTTTGAAAAATTTTTGGATATTTCTTCATTTTCTTATTAGTATTGTAAATTTCTATCGATCTGCAGAAAAACTTTTTGCCAAGCCCACCCTAACGCCCACAAACCGCCCAAAACGGTCAGTGTTGAAAGTTGGGCCTTTTTAATTTTTATAAAATTAGTAATGTGCTTTGCTAAAAAAGCCCACGGATAAAATTAATAATAAGTTTGTGAATAATATAAAAAAATGAATACATGAAATACATTTATGGCCATCAAAGTTATACATACGTTTAGTGTGTACGCATACTTTTTCTGGCAGATGTATATCTTTTAAAAACCGAAACCCTAAACACGTTTTGCTAACCCATCCGATAAAACTAAGATACATCATTTTTCTAAATTGTTTCAAAAAATCAAAAATCAGCTCCGAAATTAGCAGCCGAGTTCGAGGACGAAACAACACAAAGAAACAAACTTGCGCTTAAATCTATCTGCACGCTGATACAAACTTTTCAACGAATCTAGTATATCCTTTTACTATACCAGTAACATATATAATAAGTTAAGTTAGAATGATAAAAAAAATCCGGCACATTTGGTTCTTGTTAAAAATTTTTTTCGTTTTTATGATTAAGAAACTAGTTTTGGTTTATTGAATATTTCAATATTCCTAGTTGAAATACTGCGTTTCCATTTTTCTGGTACTTTTTTAGTTAACAACAATACCGACATGAAATTCAATTCGTAACTGCAACAAATAAGTTGCAAGCAAATGAATGTAATAATTATCGCCGGACGTGTTTTTACAAAAAATCACTAAAACACTGTGGTAATAAGGTGTACATACGAGTTAGTATGCTATACGATTTTTGTTAATTTTAATTGATTTGATTATTGAATAAAAATTAATTGGAAGATTTTTAAATTTCTTACCAGAATGTCTTAAAACTGAGGACACATTTCGAAATAAATGTTGTCGTTCTTCAACAGGCACGTTTAGAACTCTGCCTGGTAAATCTCGCAAAGCTCCAGATAACTAGACAAATGAAAGGGTAATCAGTTGTTTCTCAAATATTATTAAGTAAAAACCTGTTCGTCCACCATATTTTAAAAACGTGTATTTTACTGAATTAGAAAAACTTCTTATATATGTGACCTCGGTAACCTCACAAGGAGATCGACAAAATAAGATATTAGTATTTGTGATGAAAGTGGAACTTTGGTAATAAAACAACGCCACTTGTATACTTTGCAGAATAGCTACTAATACGCAAATCACACTTTTAAGTCTAAGAGATATAACAAAAAAATACTTGTGGATAAGTAGAAATTAATTCACATCTATTTTCCATATTCCTGAATATTATTTGGAATTTAGTTATTCGATTTCTAGAGCACCTGAAAGACATTATTGGCCTCACCATTTAATAACGCCATGTCCCTTAGCCTGGTTTTAAATATTTTGTACGTGTGTTTAAGATAGCTCAAATGGATATTAAAACAATTCTAAAATTATTAAAAAATGCATTTACAATAAATAATTATTATTATTTATTTATTAATTTTGTTGAGCAAAGAAGAGCTGTTAAATTTTGCGAGCGGAATAATATTTCCGTTGCTGAAACGTATCGAATGTTACAAAAGGCCTTTGATCTAGTTATTCAAGGAGAAATATAACACTAGATGAGACCTACAAAGAATTTTATGTGATAAATTCCTATTTCCTATTTTTTTGAATAAAGTTGGCCAATACAGTTAGACTATTAAATTATAAAACAAAATTTTCCATTCGGAACTTTTTAAATATAAGTTAGTTTGGAGCAGTCTTCAATTCAGCAATCTGAAGGAATGACTTCGGATTCGCTAATTGATAGGGGAATACATTGGGCAGGAGGCGCTAACTCAGCAGTGCCACGGTAGTTCCGAAGACCTAGGCAGCCGACTATGCAGCGAGCTATGAGGCGGATGCAAAAGTACAGCATTCTGCCCATAGCGCTGTCATCAATTCTGTTCACCGCTGCCGACGTCGGGCATCTGCCCAGCCCTCTTGGAAACTATATATGTTTGTTTTCATTAGTTCTTAATAGGCTCGAATTCAAACGAATTATGCAAACCAATAACCCAATAAACCCAGTAATCCATGTAAGGAATAACTAGTTCGATATTATATTTATAGATAAAATAATACAAAATTCCGACTAACATAGCTTTAAATATAATCTGAAATATTGCCTTATGTGGTTTGGCACACAAACGAGTTCACGAGAGAACAAAAACAAAAATAATTATACCCGTTACTCGTAGAGTAAAAAGGGTGTTTTAGATTCGTTAAAAAGTAAGTAACAGGCAGAACGAAGCGTTTTCGACCATATAAAGTATATATGTTCGATCTATACGATCTGGCCATGTCCGTCTGTCTGTCCGTCTGTATGTCCGTCCATATGAACGTTGAGATCTCAGGAACTACAAAAGCTACAAGTTGAGATTATGCCCACTCTAACGCCCACAAACCGCCCAAAACTGCCACGCCTACACATTTGAAAACTAATTTAATATTTCTTCATTTTTGTATTAGTCTTGTAAATTTCCATAGATTTGCCAAAAAACCTTTTGCCACGCCCACTCTAACGCCCACAAACCGCCAAAAACTGTCAGTATGGAAATTTCTCCTTTGCACTTCCACTAGCTGAGTAACGGGTACCAGATAGTCGGGGAACTCGACTATAGAGTTGTCTCTTGTTTTCAACTTTGATGGAGAAAATAAATCGGTGTTGTTCTTGAATATGTTCTTTATCAGAATCAAAAGAGATCGGGTCCCTCACGTCCCACCACGAATTTCCCAGCCAAAAGATACTTTCAACTCAGCTCAAAAAAAGGGGCGGCTTAGAGCAAATTCAGCTATAAGCGCAGTTGCTGCGCAGTACGAAATTGTATGGCGGGCATACATTATTTCCTGACTTTGTAATGATTTTAAATGAATGTATAATGACTAACTATTTTTCAAAAATATAAAATTAAGAAAAATTGAATGAATTTTTTTAATTATTTTTAAATAAAAGGTAAAAATATATGAAAAATTGACAAAATAAAAAAGAACAAAAATTATTTTCTTTAAAATTTATTTATTTTTTGTTTTTAAAACATTAAATATGTACCATATTAGCATTTTCAGAGAAAACAAATGAAAAGTATTTTTCGAAATTGGATAGAAATTGAAAAAACTGCCTCCAAAAACATTAATTTTCGAAAATAAAATCTACTATTCATCACACCATATTGTATGACCACTTAATCGAAAGGTATTAAAATTACCTTTCATGTATGAAAATATCTCAACTGGTGCAAAAGTTATGATTTTTGTAACCCAAAAATATCTCAGGCGCCACTGTGGGACGGTCGGACTGACAGACGGTCGGCTATATCCATTATATGGTCGGAAGGGCTTCCTTCGGCTTACTTTTCAACGAACCTAGTATACTCTTTTACTCTACGATTAAAAGGTATAAATAATTGAAAGATTCGGAGACTAATCTTCGTTAAGCTAAGCTTTAAATGCGATAATATGGAAATATAAGTAAAGTCGAAATTTACGGTAATTTACTGTTATTGTATTCATTACTTCAATCACTGTCGCCACCGTCTCCCAATCCTTGGATCCAACTCGCATTAATAGTGCGGGTAAATGCCTAATAGCCTAATATACCAGCAGCGGTGAACTTTTCGTTTTCGCTTGTGCACCGGTGCTTACGTACGTTGTTGTTTGGCACCTTTTGTTTGGCACCTTTTGTTTGGCACCTTTTGTTTGGCGCGCTTAGATTAGCGGAACGCCGTACTACTCTTTGCCGTCATTTTGTACCCACTATTAATATTAATACTGCATGACCTGATTTTCAATTTAAATATTTTTTCGTTGTTGTTCTCATTAGAAAAAATTTAATACACATTTCGAAACATAAATAATAAATAAAAACATAAATAAAAACAAGATATAAAAACAAGAGAGAACGCTATAGTCGAGTTCCCCGACTATCTGATACCCGTTACTCAGCTAGTGAAAGTGCGAATGGGAGTCTTCAGCACTGACAATTTTTGGGCGTTAACTATGGACGTGGCAGTTATGGGGGGTTCGTGTGCGTTTGCAAATCGGTAGAAATTTATAATTTACTAATAAAAACAAGAGAGAACGCTATAGTCGAGTTTCCCGACTATCCGTTACTCAGCTGGTGGAAGTGCGAAGGAGAGTCTTCAACACACAGTTTTTGGCGGTTTGTGGGCGTTAGAGTGGGCGTGGCAATAAGTTTTTTGGCAAATCGATAGAAATTTACAAGACCAATACAAAAATGAAAAATATTATAACATTTTAAATTTTTTAAAAGTGTGGGCGTGGCAGTTTTAGGCGGTTTGTGGGCGTGGCAAAAAGTTTGTTGGCAAATCGATAGAAATTTACAAGACCAATACAAAAATGAAAAATATTATAACATTTTTTTAAAGGGTGGGCGTGGCAGTTTTGGGCGGTTTGTGGGCGTTAGAGTGGGCGTGGCAACATGAATCGAAAAACTTGCGCTGCGTCTTAATCGAAAGGTATTAAAATTACCTTTCATGTATGAAAATATCTCAACTGGTTCAAAAGTTATGATTTTTGTAACCCAAAAATATCTCAGGCGCCACTGTGGACGGTCGGACAGACAGACTGTCGCCTATATCCATTTTATGGTCGGAAAGGCTTCCTTCTGCCTACTTTTCAACGAATCTAGTATATTCTATTACTCTACGATTAACGGGTATAATTAATTGAAAGATTCGGAGACTAATAGGATACAATTATACAAAATTAAGCTGTAGAGTAGCTCAAACCTGTATAAACGAATTGATTAAATTTATAAACGCTATTTACAAATCAGTGTAGTCAAAAGCCACATTGTTGGCTGAAGCTCCAGGATTTATTATTATAATTATTTTTTTTTTTTTGTATGGAGTAAAATTTGAAGTCTAGTGTAAGTTAGTTAAGAGCGAAGGCAGAAAGCTCTCTCTCGCTCCTTACGAATTCGCCCCGCCTTCGCCAACCTTCCTTAAGTTAGGCTTTAATTGTGATAATATGGAAATATAAGAAAAGTCGAAATTTACTGTAATTGTATTCATTACTTCAATCACTGTCGCCACCGTCTCCCACTCCCTGGATCAAACTCGCACTAATAGTTGAGGTCAATGCCTAATAGCCTAATATACCAGCAGCTGCAGCGGTAAACTTTTAGTTTTAGCTTGTGCACCGGTGCTTACGTTGTTGTTGTTTGGCACCTTTTCGTTTGGCGTGCTTAGATTAGCGAAACGCCGTACTACCCTGTATTCCTCGGGTATATTCTCTTTGGCGTCATTTTGTACCCACTATTAATATTGATACTGCAAGACCTGATTTTCAATTTAAATATTTTCTCGTTGTTGTTCTCATTAGAAAAAATTTAATACACATTTCGAAACACAAAGTAATAGTTTATTAAAATAAAAAGAAGATATAAAAACAAGAGAGAAGGCTATAGTCAAGTTCCCCGACTACCTGATACCCGTTACTCAGCTAGTGAAAGTGCGAAGGAGAGTCTTCAACACTGACACTATTTGGCGGTTTGTGGGCGTTAGAGTGGGCGTGCCAAAAAGCATCGATAGAAATTTACAAGACCAATACAAAAATGAAAAAATATCAAAACTTTTTTAAAAAGTTTTGGGCGGTTTGTGGGCGTTGGGGTGGGCATGGCTGCATGAATCGACACACTTGCGCTGCGTCTATATCTCTGGACTCTGTATGCTTAATCTCAACTTTGTAGCTTTTGTACAATCCTGAGATCTCAACGTTCATACGGACAGACAGACGGACAGACAGACAGACGGACAGACAGACAGACGGACATGGCCAGATCGTCTCGACTATTGATCCTGATCAAGAATATACTTTACTTCATATGGTCGGAAACGCTTCCTTATGCCTGGTTACATACTTTTCAACGAATCTAGTATACCCTTTTACTCTACGAGTAACCGGTATTGTTTAGCTATTGAGCTTTTTCAATAGCTGTTGCAAATAATAAATAGCTGAATATTTTTCGATACAGTTGGTTTTGTTTATTATACTGGCAGCTAGGGCCGACCAAGAGCTATATCAAATTCACAAGTTGAGTCTTTGCCGAAAAACGATAGAAATGACAATTGGCGGGACAGACAGCCGAAATGCGGGGCCCGAGCCTAATGTAGGCAGATAACAAAGAGAGAGAGAGAGATTTCGGCTTACAATATTAAGACTATAAAATTAGTCTACAGCACAGTTTTGGTGGCTGCATGACCCAACATTCTCCCCCCGTTGGAAGCTTTGTTTCCAACAGAGTTCTCAAGGGGAAGCAGACACAGCTTGTTCACTGCCCGCCTTATTACTCCAGACGCGGTCCTCAATTTTGCAACTCGAGCGACGCCGTCTCTGCCAGGAATCAACTGCATGACTCTCGCCAAAGGCCATCTCATTGGGGGTAGATTCTCGTCCTTAACAAGAACGACGCTGTCCACGGCTACGCCAGGCTTTGGGGTGCGCCACTTGGAGCGCTGCTGGAGCAACGTCAAGTATTCTTCCTTCCATCGCGACCAAAAGACTTGCTGAAGAAAGGAAATGCGCTGCCAAGAGTCAAGCCGATTATAGTTTAGGCCCGTTATAGCTGGCTCGTCAAACGACGAGGGCGGACCACCATTGAGACAATGCGCAGGAGTGAGGACGTTCAGATCGGCAGGGTTGTCTGAAATGGGAACTAAAGGTCTGGAGTTAATAACAGCGCGGTAGAAATGATGCTTTGTCGTTTTCACCGCTGCTTCTCAAAGTCCACCGAAATGGGGCGACCGTGGAGGGATAAACCGCCAGTCTATCCTCTCCGAAAGGCAAAAATTCTGAATGAAGCCTTGATGCTCGCTGCTGAGAAATAACCTTCGAAGTTTCAGAAGTTCATTCTTGGCGCCGACAAAATTGGTGGCGTTGTCTGACCAAATTTGCTTCGGCTTCCGCCGGGTGCATATGAACATCTTGAGTCCGCACAGAAACGCAACTGTCGAGAGATCCTTGATCAGCTCCAGGTGCACTGCCTTGGCTGCAAAGCATATAAATTCGCAGACGTAGCATTTAACCGCAGGCTTGTTGCGAGTATCCGACTTGTGAAAGAAGGGTCCACAGAAGTCTTTACCAGCAACCTCAAAAGCGTGAGATCCTTCCAAGCGCTCCTTGGGAAGGTCCGCCATTATGTACTTTATCAGCCGTGGCTTAATCCGAAAACATCTGATGCATCTGTTCACGGCCTTGGTAACCGTCTTCCTCCCCCCAATAGACCAATATTGAAATCAAATTGCACCCAGAAGAGCTCGAGGTCCGGCATGAAGATTGGTTTCATGGTAATGCGAAATAATCGCCAGAGTCACCGGATGGGACCTTGATAGGATTTTCGGGTGGCGGCCATCAAAGTCCAATGACGAATTCCGCCTACTCTAATAAGTCCAAATTGATCTAGGAACGGCGAAAGCGAGGATATGGGACTAGACGAAGAAACTCTTCCCAGCGTTTTTAGGGACTGCATGTCCTCCCGTAAATGCGCGCGCTGCACCAAACGCTGCATCATCTGGGTACCCTCTTCTGATGCATCTGTTCACGGCCTTGGTAACCGTCTTCCTCCCCCCAATAGACCAATATTGAAATCAAATTGCACCCAGAAGAGCTCGAGGTCCGGCATGAAGATTGGTTTCATGGTAATGCGAAATAATCGCCAGAGTCACCGGATGGGACCTTGATAGGATTTTCGGGTGGCGGCCATCAAAGTCCAATGACGAATTCCGCCTACTCTAATAAGTCCAAATTGATCTAGGAACGGCGAAAGCGAGGATATGGGACTAGACGAAGAAACTCTTCCCAGCGTTTTTAGGGACTGCATGTCCTCCCGTAAATGCGCGCGCTGCACCAAACGCTGCATCATCTGGGTACCCTCTTGAATGGGTGCGACGGTGAGCCCCCAGGATGACGAATTCCACTACAAAATTTGTAAATTTATGCAAACACTCGTTGCAGTGAGGGGTAAGAATTTGCAAATTTGGAGCTAGCAATTACATCCACGTTCGGTGACTTTACGATGAACACATTTCGACGAAGCTCAAGCACCGGCTTGTCAGGAAAAACAACTGTTGGCCAATCTCTTTCAGGCTCCGTAAGATAGATGGGTCCATGAGCCCAGAGTGACGACTCGCTAGGCTCAGACGGGAGGGATCCTCTGGATAAGATGTCAGCCGGATTTAACGCTGTTGGAACATAACGCCAAGCCGTGGCATCTGTCAGCTCCTGAATGGCAGCAACCCTATTTGCCACAAATATGTTGAACCTGGCGGGCTCATCTCGGATCCAGGAAAGTGCCACCGTCGAGTCGCACCAACAATAGTAGCGTCCTTTAAATACTTTCAAGCCTACTATTTCCCTCATGATTTTAGCCAGAAGATCCGCACCACAAAGCTTCAGCGTTGGTACTGTTATGGTCTTCAACGAAGCTATGCGTGACTTCGAACAAAGCAAACGGCTAATACTTTGATTCCCTTTAGAAACCACATAAACGCAGGCTCCATAGGCATCAATGCTTGCATCACAAAAACCATGCACCTCAATACCAGACTCTGCGCTAAACACGAACCGAGGGAAACTAACATGACGTATTGTTTCAAAACTGCGACATATATTAAGCCATTTCGTGTTATGAGTTTCCGGGAGGCTTTCATCCCAGGACAGCTTTTCCTTGCAGAGCTGCTGCAAAAAGACTTTACACCTTGTGATTACCGGACCGACCAGGCCGAGAGGATCGTAAAATTTAGCAATCGCAGACAAAACAGAGCGCCTGCAGGGTCTCAATGGCGACTGAAAGGCAGAGAACGAAAACAATAGCTGGTCGGAGGCGGGATCCCAAGCGAGACCTAAAGTTTTGGTGAAATCGCTACCATCTTCAAACTTCAGGAACGACTCCTTGTCCTCGGCGGGCACACCTTCCAGCACAAGCGGAATGTTAGAGCACCATTTTCTTAGATTGAGCTTGCCCTACGCAAGAATGCCAGCCGTCTGCTGCATTATGCTGATAGCATCCTTTACCGTGCCGGAGCCGGAGATAAGATCATCCACGTAAAAATCGCGCCAAAGGATTTCTGATCCAATAGGGAACGCTAAGCGAGTAACCGGTGGAAGTGGCAGCTGATCCGTCAAAAACAAAGCGAAGCTTGGTGGTAGAGCTATCCTCCTCCATGACGCTGTGATGTGGAAAAAAATATCGGCACGAACTGATCTGGGAAGCAGGCACAGGCGACATGTCCCAGGTGACGATATTCCTTCATGAACACCGCATATTTAACCATCAAGCCAGGGTGCTTTGTAAGCTTTCTTTCCAGCGACAAGAATCTCCGCACAGCCTGATGATAGGAATCTCCTAAAGAATCCAAATGGAGTTTTAGCGGCAAACGTACCGAGTAATGGCAATCTGGTGTAATTTGTAACAAAGTGGGCCTCGCAATCTATCTACTACTTAGTGGCTTGAACTATTGGGCCGGGACAATTTTCTACCTCCCAAAAGCGCTGCAGAAGTGAATCAAGTACAACATTTATGCTGTTTTTCTCGCTAACTGCAGAAGGAACGCGTGAAGCTATTAAGGCGCTACCGCATGGGCGCGCGCAGCCTCCAGACACAACCCAGCCCAGACGAGTTTTTTGAAGCAGTGGCAGTCCTGGCAACAACTTTATCTGACCTACGCACAGCAGTTCATAAAACAGGATAGCTCCTATTAATAGGTCAACACGCTGACCCTTATGAAATTCCGGGTCGGCGAGCTACTGGCGCTAAGTCTCTAAATTGCGGGCAATAATATATGGCATGCGATGCACTCTGCATCGCTGTTCCAGGAATGCAGCAGCTTGTCCGACAACTCCAGGAGCGATGCCACTGAACCATTCCGTACTACCTTTAGACCCAGAATCTCGGTGATGTGCGTCAAACCTTTTTTGAAGCAACTCTAGAGCCGCTTCGTAATTGCCGTTTGAGATCTCCAATGATCGGATAGTTTCCAGCGCCGAATCCCTCAAACATGTTGTTCAGCAGATGCTGAAATTTCTCAATGTTGGAGAGGTCCGGATGGCTGTCGATTATGTTTGTGAACACGGAGTAAAAATCCGCCGAGTTTGCGTAGCCTCCGCCAAACGTTGGCAGCTGCACAGGCGGCAACGGCATCGGCCTTGGCCGCGGCTGCGTTTGATGACCACTACACTGGTGGGGCACAACACCTTCCGCAAGCGTCGAGTGCGGCGCGAAATGCACATTGCGTTTGGCTATTTCCGCGCGCACACTAGCCTTGAATTCTACGATGAATTCATCGAAACTCTCACTCATTTCACTGCCAATTTCGTCGAAATCTAATTCCTCCAGTTCCGTATGCAGAACATTGAAGGCACTTTGCAGCTCATCAATCTGCTCCTGCCTCATTGTAAGAGTGGGTTCGTCGTAACAGCTTTGCGTCTCATTAGACAGCGACGTTTGTAGCCTCTGCAACATGCTGAACAACGCATTGACTTTGCGCTTTAAAAAGGTCACCTTGTTTTTGTCACTTTCAGCGGGCATAGCAACAAATCGCTCTAAACTCGGTTCAGTGGGAAGATGAGCACAAAACAAATGCCGAAAATGCAAGCGGAGTCAATGCACGTAACGGGCGGCTGCACTTGATATATGTATCAATGTATGTATGTATATAATGCTAGCTCGCTTAAACACGGCCACTATCACATAAATCACCACTTACTTGTCCATCCGATTGCGTTTTAATATATTGATATATTTATTTATAAACGGGATAAGTGCACTAATTAATGCATGCAAATTAACACGATCACGTCAGCAAATGTTTAGCGTAGAGGAGCTGAAGCCAAGTGGTTTTCAAACTCACCTGAGGTCACTTCATTTGAGTGCACAGTTAGGTCGATACCTTTTTATGCTTATTAAGTCTCATTGTCATTAAGGGAAAGATCCTATTGCATGAACTTTAGCCTAAAAAGTTAGTTTGGGATGAGTCGATTCCGATCAAACCCTTATTAAAGGTCTTTATCGAACGAAACCCTTATTAAAAATCCCTATCGAACGAATTGTTTACTGGTCGGATTCTGATGTTACTCTTCACTGGATTCAATATCTTCCATCTTCGTTGTCGACATTCTCTTCAGGGTAGCGGAGATTCAAGAATGGTCAGAAGAAGCTACAAGGCGGCATGTTCCCACAAAGTAGAACGCAGCAGATATTATTTCTAGAGGTTGTGACGATTTCTGATGGATAAAGAGGAAAACTGGCCCAAGAATACAAATTTCGAGCTGGACGCTGAAGTCTTGCTTCAGGAAGAAAGGAAGACTGCAGTCGGATTGACCGCTGCTTGGACTTCCAATGTGTTCGATGTCTGCGAGGAATTCTCGTCACACCTTAAACTACTTTGAGTTTTCGCTTATATGTTCCGCTTTATTAGAAAATGCGAAGCCAATAGTATAGTTTTCGAAAAAACTCTGTCACCCACTGAATACAATACAACTTTTAATAAAATTATCGAAATAGTTTGAAAGAACGAGTATCAAACAGAAATTGAAAAGGTTCGTGAATTCTGCAACTTTGGCCCAAGTCCTTGACGATTGAACTCATTCATTCATGAAGAAACGGGCACTTGGTGCAGCTTTTCTTTGTTGCGAGTTGGGGGGCTACTAGCTAATGCTCCTATAACATACGAGGCCAAGTTTCCCTTGCTGATGACGATACGTCCGGCATCTGCACCATTCAAAACATTCATGTCGCATCCTACGGGTATCGGTGTATTTTTTCGGGCTGAGACTGTCTTTGATTATTTTGATGACTTCTTTTGGACGAAACGCAACGTATGTGTTAGTAGTCGTGATTATATTTTGTACATGTCTGTCTAAACACTACGAGCCCAGCCGCCTGCGGAATTCCTTATCGGCGAAACGGATGTTTTGTACCTGTTGGTGTGTTGCTTTATATATCGGCACTGATTTTACGTGGACGAGTTGCTCGATTTGTACGTTGGTCTTATTCGAATTAATTGTAATGTTTGTGATTTTTGGTGTACTCGCGCAACTCTCTATATCAGATTCAGTATTGAGTTTTGGGTTTACGTCAATGTGTGATATATATATATTATATATATATTTTTTTTATACCTGAGCCAATTTGTTTTAAGTGAAGTCAATCTGTATGGTGGCTTCACGTTTTCTGCGTACCGGCGGCGGTGAATTACTACAGGCGAGTGATCAGATGGCAGATCTGGCAGACATTCAGCTTTAACGGGAAATATTTTATTAAGGTCTGATGGCCAGTATGTAGGACTCCCAGGAGAAACATGGTCAAGTTTATTAGTGGCTTTTATTATAGTCTTATAAAGCTGTTTTTCTTTTGGATTCACAAGTTTCGATCCCCAGTGAGTATGCTTGGCGTTGTAGTTGCCTGCTGCAATGAAGTGTGGCCCTAGTGCTTGGAAGAAATCTAGGAATTAATCTTCCAATACTGTGAAACGGTGAGTGTTGTCCTCCAGCTGTATGTTGATAGATGTGGCCTGAAGATGATTTTCAGCAAACTCTTTGTAAAAGTGGTGCTTCATACGGTTTCTTATGAGTATGGCGGTCCCACCGTGGCGGTCCCAACATTGGCGTTTCACGTAGCTATGCGTAAGGTAGCCATTGTTTATTTTGATTGTTGGGCTACAAGCATTTGTATCAAAAGGTTTTGATTACTCATCATGTCTTGAATGGTGGTCCTCATTAATGTCATAAACTCCATCATGCTCTGTTGTAAGGCTTGCATCATGGCTTCAGTTTTGGTTTCTTGCTGTTCAGTTGTGCTATAGTTTTGTTATCTTGTTAGTGGTGGGTATAGGCCATGGAGCGGAGCTTGTTGCTTTCGAAAATGCGTGTGTCAGCGTATCTGTTTCTTGGTGTGCCCGCGCCGTGTTCGTTTTGTTATGAAGACGGTTTTTCAGCTCTTTGTAGATTGGACAGCCTCTGTAGTTTGCTGTGTGATTGCCCCACAGTTATTGCACATTTTCTTGTTTGCATTTTTTTTTATTAGTTTGACAGTGCGTGGAGTCGTGGAGATCTCCACAGAATACGCACACTTGGCGAAGTGTGCAATACGATCTCGTGTGGCCGTATTCTTGGCAGTTTGTACATTGTACAGGAGCGTTCCATTTATACGGCTCTTCTACCGTGATCCTACTGTGCAGAAGGAGCTTGAGTTTGTAAATTGGGTGAACCTCGTTTTTTTTAGAATTATTGTTTTCTGGTACATGCTCAATCTTGAAGAGTGATTGCGGCTGCCTGTTCCTGTTTTTTATTGTTTCTTATCTCTTCGGGCGTAACATCAGACTCAATGCCCTTCAGTACTACTTGTAGGCCCTTGCTGCTTTTAAGCTGGTAGTTGTAAAAGCCTGTTTATTATGCGGTAAGGTATTTTCCGACTTTTCTGTAGTTGTCTTTCGTTTTTGTTTGAAGTTTGATTTCATTGATAGTACCTCTTACAAGGGGAATTATATGGAAGCTATCTTTTCCAATGAGCTCGATCAAAGTATTTAACAGACCGATTGTGCTCTTCTCGCGGATGTATATTGGAGGAGGCTTTGTTTTCTTCGGTTCGGTATCAACAGATCCCAGCGGCACGTCCTCAGCTGTATATGCCAGCATAGCGAATCTGTTGGTACTTTCAGGGGCTACATTGTTGATCAGGGTAGTTTTATGAATCTGAATTTTCCGGGGTAAGCTTTCGCTTTATTGTAATGTAGCGGTTCCTTCCAGTCTGCTAGGTCGACCCAGCTTCTTTGTTTACGTTTTCGTTTCGTTTTGCTGGTAGTGTAGCAGTACCGTATGTTGCTTGCGGTTTTGCTTTCGCTGTCTCAGTAAGAGCGTGAGCGGGTGCAGCCGACGACGAGATAGAGCGGGTTGTCGTTATTGCTCCAGCTGTTGTGGTTGGGAGTAGCGGGGCTTGTGTCGGAGCTAAAAGAGGAGCTAAAAGAGAGAACGTCTCTTTCGCTTTCGGGTTATTTATTAAGTTTATATTATTAGTCATTCACTTCACTTAAAACAACCGATTTGTGCGGAGCTCAATAAAAACACGTCTTCAAACGTCGACGATCGATCGATCTGCAGATGTGGCTATTGTTAAGTTCCTGGAGGGAATGATGGGAAGGTCTGCGGTATATATGGTTTAGAGGATTGGTTCGAGCACGCTGCCTTGCGGAACTACAGTTGTGATCAGTCTGGGTGAGCTCATTGCACTTCCGCACATCACTCGGAATGGTCTTTCCTCGGTGTAGGATTTAAGGAGGGTAAAGTGGGGGCTTGGGAGCCAGGTTTTTAGTTTATGGAGGAGTCCAGGATGCCATACCCTGTCGAATGCCTGCTTTACATTCCGCATTACAGCACTGCAGTATTTCCTTTGCTCGAATGTCTCCAGGAATCGTCCGACAAGCCGGTGGCACTGCTCCGGTGTTCCGTGGCAGCGTCTAAAGCCAAACTAGTCATCAAGGATCAGTCTGGCCTCGTCCAGTACAGTCAATACTCTGCGCAAAAATACTCTTTCGAGTATTTTGAAGACCAAGGCAAAAATAATGTCTCCGATATCTGTCTAAAAGACTGCAAGCTTTAGCAAAACTTCGGGATCAGCTTCTGTATCCCCAGCTTATGCGCGACCTTCGTATTTGTCATTGCCAAAATTAAGTGGAGATTATTCGGAATTCAAAAGTTTCATCAGCCCTTTTGAAACTTTTGTTCATCAAGGCGCTAGCACTCCAGTTATCGAAAAATGTAACCATTTAATTTCATGTCTTTCTGGTGAATCTTTAGGAACAATTAAAGCTTACCAAGTCACCAAGAGCGAAAAGGACGGACCACTGTAGCTCACTTGGGCGTCTCTCTGTAATGCAAAGGTTTGAGTTTGTTATGTCTGCCTCCTTATGTATCAATTTTCTGTTCAAAGGCCATACTGTTTCAAAATGCAAAGGCAAAAAGTGTCGAGATACACAGTGCCTGACAACAGCTTAGCGTTGTATTTGTAGGCAGGAGTCGTATATCAACTTTACATAGTATTGGCGAGTCCAATTCTCAAGTCAGAAAAGAGATACACATTGTGGTGACGTCGAAAATAAATGGTATTGAGTTTTCGTTCGGTTTTTGGATCTATCTCCGGTTACCATCCTGATCATTCGGTAAACGGCAGTGATTGGAATATTCGAAAGACTTAGCCCCTTATTTCTATAAGTCACAAAAAATTGATGTTGATAGGAGCAGAATCATTTTTCGAATTGCTAGCTGCTGGTCAAATCAGACAAGGTCCTGACTATCCAACTTTACAAAAGACCCTTCTTGGTTTGGTTGTCAAACTACAAATCTGCAGTCCCGAAATAAGTTCTCAATAGTTTAAGTTATAGTGAACAACAGTTAGAATCGATTAACAGCACACTACAGAAATTTTGATCACTGGAGGAAATGGCAAATCCAAACAAAATTCTGTCGCCTGAGCACAAATAATGTGAAGATCTTTACAGGAAGACTTCTCAGGTATTGCCATCAGGTCGGTTTGATGTTAGGCTGCCGTTTAAGTCCGATCCAAACTCCACGCTACTCCGCTTCCGGCTGCACAGATATGCTCTGACTGCCGATGTAAAAAAGATGTAAAGATGTCAGGAGATGGTCCATGAAGCGGATAGGAAGTTTCAACTCATAGTGTGAAGGAGAGACCCCTCTGAATTTTTGAGATTTTACAAGCTCAACACCATTACATATGGCCTCATTTCTGGCTATTCGGTGTTTGAAAAGGTTAAGTGAATCTGTAAGATTTTCATTCCCTAGAGCTGCCAACATAATTGGATCCGATTTTACGTCCATGACATATTAACTGGTGCTGCATGCGTAGAGGAGCTGAAGACAAATTGGTCTTCAAACTCACCTGAGGTCAATTCATCTGAGTGCACAGTTAGGACAATACCTATTTCGGATTCAAAGTCAACTAAGGCGTTAGGAATATCGTGGTTGCCTAGCGCAAAAGCCTTCAAGTTCAAGCTTGACACTTCTGTCATGGGTCTCCGAGCGAGAAAACGGATCAAACTGTCAGTGAAATCGAAGTGTTTTGACATTATTATGCTTATTAAGTCCCATTGTCATTAAAAGAAAGGTCCTATTGCAGGAACTTCAGCCTAAAAAGTTAGATTGGGATGAGTCGATTCCGATGCATTTGGAAATAGCTTGGAATATGCTAAAAAGCACTCTGTCTCAACAGAATGAGATATACATTCCTCGGTTCGTGCATACCGACCCGATGTCACCGGTGCTGTTACATGCCCTTGCCGATGCATCCATGAGGGCTTATGGAGCTTGCGCTTATATTCTTATAACTGTCGAAATTTATAAATTATCAATGTAACGCTCCCAAGGCTTGAGTTATGCGCCGCTCACATTCTCGCAGATCTTTGTCATATAATCAAACCCTTATTAAAACTCTTTATCGAACGTGACCCTTATTCAAAATCCCCATCGAACGAATTGTATACCGGTCGGATTCTGTAGTTACTCTTTACTGGATTTAATCTCATCCATCTTCGTTGTCGACGTTCTAACAGGGTAGCGGAGCATCAAGAATAGTCAGGAGAATCTACAAGGCGGTATATTCCCACAAGGCAGAACCCAGCAGATATAGTTTCTAGAGGTTGTGACGTGGACGATATTGGCAGTCAATCTGGTTCACTGGACCACTATTTCTGATAGATAAAGAGGAAAACTGACCCAAGAATACAATTTTCGAGCTGGACGATGAAGTCTTGCGTCAGGAAGCAAGGAAGACTGCAGTCGGATTGACCGCTGCTTGGACTTCCAATGTGTTGGATGCCAGCGAGGAATTTTCGTCACTCCTTAAACTACTAAGAGTTTTCGCTTATATGTTCCGCTTTATTAGAAAATGCAATGTACTGATTATTTTCTATTGAATTTCCAAAGGCTTTTTGGTCGCCGAGGATTTCAGCAGACGGTTCACTGCTAGGTATTTGTGGAAACAGTGTGAAACAGTTCGTACCGTTCGTCAGTCAGCAGTCCTCACTGCCCCACAAGCTGTAGCTTGATCGTAAAACGATCGGGCAATGTTTTGGACACGTTCCCTTCCCTTCATGCGTCCGCATGCCTGATGGATCGTCGCGGGCCGCGCAATACGATCCCCTTTTTGTCAAGGTTGTCCGCCAAATGTTATGTCATCGTTTTTGACCTACTTCACTTCTCGCGTCAGTACCCGTTCTGGAAATGTTTACCTACACATTTTGTTGTAGTTACAATAATAGCATAATTTTATTGAGTAATAGATTTTTGGCTAGAGCCATGTAATACAAAAAAGAATTAAAAAGCTAGCATACAAAAATTATGATAAGTTGGCAATAATTGTTTTTAGCTAGGAGTATCGAATTCATCACCAAGCAAGGGTGCGCACGTCAACAAAAATTACTGGCTATTCACGACTACGAACGTCGCTCTGAGGGCTCTTTTTTTTGCCTAACCAAAACAAGGCGGATACTCGTCGCTGAAAAATAATTTTTATTTAGGACAATATTAAACACAAAATATTTAACTTCTATTAATGAAATAAATTGCCTGAAGGGGCTAACAATAAAATATTTTTTCTTTAAACCTGACACAAATATACTAATGGTTTACAAATGAAATGAGCACGAGAATATATGTATACATATGAATATAGAGAAAACTCGAATATAGAGAAAAGCGATGAGATCTCGACGCGTTGGATCCTGGGTGGGTACATATATATATAGTGATGGAGTTATACATACATACATATACCTTCGTGCACCAATTAATTGTAACCGAACAATAATAAAAACCAAAATAAAAAAAATCACTAAGTGAAGTATGCATATATATAAAAGTTTTCTTTTCTTTTGTGGCACACTTTCGCTGCTATTCGGCTCTCAGATTACTTGGAGTGAGCACTTGTAAGGAAACTTTATGCTGTTGCTGGTTTTCGCTGATGTTCACATTAACGGCAATGCACCGGTTCACTTATAATAATAATAAGGTATGAGAATATATAACATTGATGAGGATCACTTTTTAAATCAAAGTCCTACAGCGGAATACCACATATAACAGGAATAGACAGAAATGCAAATAAAACAACTAAAATTATTAATCGACAGGGGCCTCCTCTTGCTATATCAAGAATGGAATTTATAAAAAGAATTACCAATTCACAAGAACAAGTATCTACAGTTCATGGATACTCAATTATAAAATATTACCATATATTAACAATATTTGAAGCGAAACATATATTTTATGAAATAGAAGGTTTAGAATCTGACTTATTAATTGGGTACAATCTATTAAGGAAAATTGGAGCTAAAATAGATGTAGAAAAAGGAATTCTGAAATATAATGGAAAAAAAGAAAAACTAGAAAGTTATGACAATGAGTAGAAAAAAACTTTGCGATTAATTGGAGAAAATAATGCTCTTCCATTAAAGGAATATATTATAAAAAAAAACTTTAGCAATCAAATAGAATATAAAACTGACTAAGTTATTGCAGAAAGAAGTAATTATAGCTGGAGATCTTATAATCTCGAGCGCGCCGACGATGTTAATTCCGCCTAATTAAAATTGAAACGTTTGAGATCAAAAAATTCAGAGCACGCCGACGATGTTCATTCCGTCAAATTACAATTAAAAAGTTTGGGATTAAAAAATCCTGATCACGCCGACTAATAGTAATCCTGAACACGCCGTCGCACTGTGGTCGAATATCCAAAATTCCTGGCCAAAAATCAAAAAATCGAAAGATACCGACAGAGGTCGGTAACAGAGCCATCTTCAACAGATGGCATTAAAGTGTCATAATCCAAAAGGTTGTGTCGATAAATTCAATACCATCCTGTGGGCACACACTTAAACTTGCCCGTCATTGCTCCACGTGTGAGATCGCGCAACCTAACCTGTTTCGTGGGCTTGACGAAAATCGTGATAAAGTTCTTTATAAAAACGTTCGCGCCAAATGGAGGTTGTTCCTGGAGGTATGTAGAATATTATTATTTTTTGCGGAAATCAATTACATGCATTTTTAAAGGAGTTATTAACAATCAAAGGTCAGCGCGCCGAATTGTTTATTTTTGTAGTTTTGTAGTTAGTTATGAATCCAGGCTCAACCCAAAAAAGGAATCCGTTAGAATTACCTGCATATTCTTGCATATTTTGCCTGCAAACGATATTGTTTGAGGCGCGCACCGCGCATATCTTGTACAAGCTATTTGCAAAATGGACTTTTATTGAATTAAATATTATCCACAACCGTACATAATTATGTACTTGAAGAAATTGTACTTTTGTAATATATATATGTAATAACAGATAAGAGAACGAATAAATAATATTCCATGGAACATGTCGTTCTTCTTGAAAAAAATATCCATTATTTTGAATTTTGATTTTTTTTATGTGATTTTGGTAATCAGCGACCCAAGAAAACACTTATGATCTGAATTTTAGCACCAGCGCACTATTTTTGCCAAAAAATGTCCTCCGTTTTGGATCCGCCATTTTGAATTTTGATTTTTTTATCATTTTCGTAATCAGCGACCCCAACTCCTATAAAGATGTTACAATAAACGAAAAATATTGGTTTTTTGATTTTTGGTCAGGAATTTTGGATTTCCGACCACTGCACATTGCAATGTGCATTGGGCCAGCCAGCCGATTTTTCGACGAAAATTCGACTTAATCACAGAGAAAAAGGTTGAAATGAACACCAAAGTGGGAAGCTTTCACCTTTTCACCATAACTCAATAGATGTCCTTGTATCCATGATTTCCAACATCGGCAACGGTCCATAAAGTGTTAATGCACGGCTACCAAATCATAGAAGCATCAATCTTTCCTCAGAGGCTCGCAACAAATACTATAAGACTGACAGGAGGTTACATGCTCGAAAGAGTACACGGCAGAACAACATGACGTTTTCCATAGAGTAATGGATTCCTCAGATCCTCTTGTGTCGAGCATCTATCTAACAAAAAGATTGGGCCAGCAAAACAAACTACCCCTACCAGCAGACGTAATCGAACTTTTGAAATTACCAAACTTGCTAAATTTTGTTGACATGAACAATATTAACAATGTTCCCGATTTTGATGCTAACAATAGTAATAGTGATTCAGATTCTGACTCTGAAAATCCGTTTTCAATAGATCTTGATGTAGAACACGACTTTTATGAACATTTTTAAATGTAAAATACTTATTTATAGTCATTGTTGCAGCAGTAATTTATGTTAAAAAGAAATACCTGTAATTTGTAAACTTAGATATGAAATATAAACATAGCATAACAGCTTACATGAGAGCTTAATTGTAGTTGTGCTCACTGGATTACTCTTCTACTGAGAAGCTTTATGGTCAGAGAAAAATTTGGTATGGCCCGTGTGATCAGTCGTTTCGTGAGCATAAGCGTGAAGCTTATACAGTCTTAGAATTGAAGTCGAAGCCCCTAGCTGCGCCCGCGCAAAAAAACGTATTGGAATCGAACCTTTCGTCTCTTTTTGCTAGCCGCCAGTCCAAATTTCGTAATAAATTTTCTTCGGGAAAATTCTTCCGATTTTTCATGGCGCCCGAACAGGGACTACGGCTAACATTTATTTAATTTTTGCGTGCGAAAAAACGAACAAAATAGTGAATTTTTCGTCGTCTCGGCACTTGTTTTGTTTTTTCTCTATTGTTGGCGAAATAACCTAGCTGGTGGAATTCGGCGATTTTTTTTTTGGATTTGGCGCACATAGTGGAGTGGAACAGGAAAGTCATTGGAAATTATGCCAAATAATAACCAGGTATTCAGGGCCAAAAATTAAAAATAATAAGTGTGGCGACCGGCGTTGCCAACAACCAAGCATCGGGAGAGCAGCAACGGGAGAGACACTACCGATCGCCTAGTGTCTGAGTGAGAGAATGGATTACTCCTGAGCGTACTGCCAAGCAGCGTGGATGTGCGAATACCATAGATCTGAATAAACGAACTGAATATATATAACTATAAATCATAACGCGTGTTACTCTTAGTAAGCGGGTCATTACATTGGCGACGAGTGGAAAAATCGGTAAATGATAATGATAATAACTAAAACTTTGGTAAATTCGATGCATTAGGAAAAAGGCGCGAAATTAAGGTAAACGAGTGGTGTGATATAGGCTGTGCGTGAGTGTGTGTGTGTTGGAACGTGCCTACCGGCATATACATACATAAAAATGTGGAAAAAGAGGAGAGAAGGAATAAGCTGCGTGAGTGCAGATTGCACGTTGCCAACATAAGATGACGTTAAGCACAAAGCGGAATGAGTAATTTTATATGCACAATTTTTCGCTCACTCTCATCCAACACACATGCACTCCGACAGATAGGCTGAGTGAAGAGATTACTCTTCGCAAGCTTAAGAGAAAGTGAGTTAGAGAGACACTCTCTAGCAACCAGGATATAAGAAAAATAACCAATAAGAATAATACTCTTTACAAGCTTAAAAGGTGAGCTGGAGAGAAATTTCTCTAGCAACCAAAGAGTTGCAAATGATAATGATAATAACTAAAACTTTGGTAAATTCGATGAATTAGGAAAAAGGCGCGAAATTAAGGTAAACGAGTGGCGTGATATAGGCTGTGCGTGATTGTGTGTGTGTTGGAACGTGCCTACCGGCATATACATACATAAAAATGTGGAAAAAGAGGAGAGAAGGAATAAGCTGCGTGAGTGCAGATTGCACGTTGCCAACATAAGATGACGTTAAGCACAAAGCGGAATGAGTAATTTTATATGCACAATTTTTCGCTCACTCTCATCCAACACACATGCACTCCGACAGATAGGCTAAGTGAAGAGATTACTCTTCGCAAGCTTAAGAGAAAGTGAGTTAGAGAGACACTCTCTAGCAACCAGGATATAAGAAAAATAACCAATAAGAATAATACTCTTTACAAGCTTAAAAGGTGAGCTGGAGAGAAATTTCTCTAGCAACCAAAGAGTTGCAAGGGCCGAGTACGCATTATAAGCTCTAAGAGAGGAGCCGAGTAGTGGTACAAGCCAAAACATATTTTGAAAAAAAAGAAAAGAAACAGAACACGAAATATATAAATAAATAAATATTTTAATAATTAAAAAAAAATTTAATTTAAAAAAAAATAAAAACGGAGGAAAAAGGAAAAATATTACAAGCTTTTAAGAAAGAGCTGGGTAATCGGTTTGAGTTGCAAACAAAAAGGTTAAAGGTCGGGTGGAGCAGTATTCTCTCCACAAGCCAAAAGAATTCATAAAATTTAAAAGGAAAAACGGAAACAACAAAACCCCAAATGTAAATGGGAGGTATTATTGAACTGAGGCTGAGTAATAATTACAAGCTCCTAAGAGAGCCGGGTATTAATTACAAATCAAGTCGTAAATCTAATAATGTCTTTCGTCGTAAACTCCAATTCTAGGTCCCGTATTGAAAATGACCGACAGTGTCATTAAACCGTTTCTGTGCGAGGTGATCGACAAGGCAATCCTCCGAAATGAATGGGAGAAGTAGTTGAGGGCATTTACAATATACCTCGAGGCCGAGGGTATTGATACCTAGAAGCAGAAGAGGAGTAAGCTACTGCTTTTGGGAGGAGTCCAGCTACAGTCAGTAGTATACTCTCTACCTGGTGCGCTGGTGGAGCCCAGCGACGGAAATAAAGAAGACATCTATAAAATCCTCATCGACCATTTAAATAAACACTTCTCACCGAAGCAGAACTCAACGTTTGAAAGACATCTATTCAGAGGCCTGACACCGTTGGACACAGAAAGCTTTGGTGATTTCATGCTGCGACTCCGCCAACAAATGCAACGATGTGCATTCGGATCCTCAAAAGCGGAGATTGAGAATATATGTCTAAAGGATAAAATCATAGATGTGTGGGCACCTCTAGACCTCAAGAAAAGACTTCTGGGAAAGGAGTATTCACTAGAGGAAGTGATCGAAGCATGTCAGGTTGAGGAGCAGATCAACAAGGAATCAAAAGAAATGACATCAAGACCAATTGCGGAACCCATCTGTAAAATTACACATCGTGGTTTTAATCAGAGTGGGGAGTGCCCCAGATGTGGAAAATTCGGACACACAAACAACGACCCATCATGTCCGGCAAGAAATGTGACTTGCAATAAATGCTCGAAGTCTGGACACTTTGCCAGGAAGTGCCGAACTAACTTGAACGGCCGATTCCTTAAGTCGCAAAGGAATAACCTGAAATGGCCTTGCACGTATATTCGCTCTGTCGAAGAGGAGGCCACCAGCTCCAAACTCAAAAAGGGCGAGGAACATTGCTTTAAAGTGTCAAGCGAAGATGAAGAGGAGTTCATACGATGCCGAGTGGGAGGCCGTGAAATTTCTTTGATTATTGACTCGGTGTGCAAGTTTAACCTTATCAGCCACGCGGACTGGTCTCTGCTAGTGAAGAAAAAAGCCACAGTCTTTAACGTAAGAACTCATACAGAAAAGCAGTTCCGAGCCTATGCCTCTAATAAATTACTACGAGTAATGTATATTTTCGAGGCCCCAATTTCCGTTGAGCCGGGTACCGAAGAGATTGCCTCATTTTACGTGATTGAAAATGGAGAACAATCTCTGCTGGGCCGAGACACGGCTATAGAATTAAAAGTCCTCCGACTGGGAAGAAACATTAACCGTATTGAGGAAATGGAGCCTTTTCCAAAATGGAAAAACATTGAAGTAAGCCTTTCCATAGATTATGATGTGAAACCCGTTCAACAACCAGTGAGACGAATCCCGGCAGCGCTCGAGGACAAAGTTATGGAAAGACTGGATGAAGCCCTGAGTCGAGATATAATTGAACCAGTCACGGGCCCGAGTGCTTGGATATCTCCCATCGTGCTTGCGTTTAAGGAGAACGGGGACATCCGCTTATGTGTCGACATGCGACTGGCAAACAAAGCAATCCTAGGGGAAAACTACCCATTACCAACTTTCGACTGCTTTATGACCAGACTCAAAGAGGCTAAATTCTTCGCACGCCTAGACCTCAAGGACGCCTATCACCAACTGGCCCTTGATGAATCGAGCCGGGAAATAACAACGTTCATAACTCCAAGGGGACTTTTCCGCTATAAGCGTTTGATGTTTGGAGTAAATTCTGCTCCCGAAATTTTTCAACGCCTTCTCGAGCAGATGCTATCTGCGGTACCTAACGCCATGAACTTCATCGATGATGTCATCATCTTTGGCGCAACTGACCTCGAAATCGACAGCGCCGTAAAAGAAGTATGCCAGATCTTCCAGGAAAATAATGTCCTACTGAATAAAGAAAAGTGCATCTGGAAGACAAGCAAACTAAAATTCCTCGGACATATTTTATCCGACAAGGGAATAGAAGTCTACCCTGAGAAAATTGACGTCATCCGATCTTTCAGAGACCCAAAGAACAAAGAAGAAACGCGGAGCTTCCTCGGTTTGGTGACCTACGTCGGGAAGTTCACTCCGGACCTTGCAAGTCATACAGATCCTCTAAGAAAACTGCTGAAAACTGAAAGCAAATTCACCTGGGGCGAAGCCGAGAAAAATGCTTTCAGCAACCTAAAGAATCTCCTATACAAGGTACCCAAATTATCATATTTCAATCCAAGGCATCGAACACGGGTGATTGCGGACGCCAGCCCGGTTGCCCTTGGGGCTGTGTTATTGCAATCAAAAGTCGACAACGAACCTTTAATAATTACCTTTGCTAGCAAGGTCCTGTCGGAGGTGGAGAAACGCTACTCCCAAACTGAAAAAGAGAGCCTAGCGCTGGTTTGGGCAGTGGAGAAATTTTACTACTATCTGGCAGGCCTGCACTTCGAACTCGTAACTGATCACAAGCCCTTGGAAGCCATTTTCAAACCAACATCCAAGCCCCCAGCTCGCATTGAAAGGTGGCTGCTGCGGCTTCAGGCATATACGTTCACCGTTATCTATAAATCCGGAAGAGACAACATATCAGATGCGTTGTCTCGACTCTGTCAACTACCGGCGGTAGAACCAATCGACCACAAGACGGAATACAGCATCCTTCGCGTCGCACAGAGCTCTATCCCAAGATCTATGACAATTCATGAAATAGCAGAGTCTTCCAAGAGGGATGAAGAGATTATGGATGCAATCAGTTGCCTGGAGAACGACTCCTGGAAGCCCGATAGTTCAGTGGGCTTCTACCCGTTTCGGTATGAGCTTTCAGCGGTTGGCTCGCTCCTTTTGAGGGGAAACCGCCTAGTCGTGCCAACATCTCTGAGAGTAAAAATACTGGAGTTAGCCCACGAAGGACATCCCGGCGAGACAGCAATGAAACGCCGCCTGCGATCCAAAGTATGGTGGCCACAAATAGACAGAGACGCAGAAAAGTTTGTCAAAGCTTGCAGAGATTGTTGCCTGGTATCACAAGACATCAGGCCACCCCCTTTTCCCACTGGCCCTTGGATTTGGGTAGCGTCGGATTTACTAGGTCCGCTTCCCAACAATGAATATGTTCTAGTCTTCATTGACTATTTCTCACGATATATGGAGCATAAGTTTCTTAAAACCATATCTTCAACGACCCTGGTAGAGGCAATGAAAGAGATCTTCTGTAGACTGGGATATCCTGAGCACCTACGAACGGATAATGGACGCCAATATGTTAGCGAGGAGTTTTCTAACTACTGCAAAGCGTGCGGCATTAAACAAGTTCGAACCCCACCGAATTGGCCGCAAGCAAACGGGGAAGTTGAAAACATGAACAGAGCCCTTGTAAAACGCTTAAAAATAGCATACGCAAATGGGAAAAACTACAAAGAGGAACTCCAAAAATTCGTTCTAATGTACAACGTAACCCCACATGGAACAACATCAGCCCACAAAGCTGATGTTCAACAGAGTCATCCGTGACAAAATACCGGGCATTGGGGATATCTGCGAGAATACCTTAGACTCTGGAGAGAGAGATAAAGATATTATTGAAAAAAATAAGAAAAGCAGGCAGCCGACAAAAGAAGAGGGGCAAAGGAAGTCGATATAGAAGTGGGCGACAAGGTGCTTTTGAAAAACGTAGTGTTCCCAAACAAACTTCGACAAGACGGAATTTACGGTTTTAGAACGACACAATAATATTGTGGTGATCGAAGGGGGTGGTAGAAAACTAACAAGAAATGCCTCACATCTTAAGAAAGTTCCAGCTAGCCAAACGTATCCAGCATCCTGCCCAACGCCGCAACCAGATGACAGCTTACCGGAATCAACACCTACTTCGGAGAACGCAGTACTCCAGCCCACAGAAGGAAGCCCCGGGATCCAGCCACCCCTGCCGCCATTAAAGCTAAAACTCGATAATAAAGGAGGGATGTGGCGACCGGCGTTGCCAACAACCAAGCATCGGGAGAGCAGCGACGGGAGAGACACTACCGATCGCCTAGTGTCTGAGTGAGAGAATGGATTACTCCTGAGCGTACTGCCAAGCAGCGTGGATGTGCGAATACCATAGATCTGAATAAACGAACTGAATATATATAACCATAAATCATAACGCGTGTTACTCTTAGTAAGCGGGTCATTACAATAAGCACTCCACTTTTTGTTTGTGTGTATTGTGTGCGTTTATATGGTAATTCTTGGCATATGTGGAAAATTGGAAAACCAATTTAAATCCCAAACAAACCACCACCCCCAAATAAAAATATAATAAAAAGTGAACTGCCTTTGACAAAACTAATGGTGTTAATTTCTATGGAAATTTGGAGAAATTTATGGGCGTTAAATACATACGGTCAAACTGCAAAAGTTCAGTAAACCTACATACATACAAATACATAACGCCAGTTTGCCGCCAATTTCGTTTCTCTTTTGTGCAGTTGCCGAACAGTTATCTGTCTGCTATATACACGGTGTCAGTGGCCAACCATATATACCTCGCACATTGGTTATTTTCAGCAGTACATACTGTGGCAGTGGCTCTCAAACCGTACGTAGTGGAAAGTTCCTGCAAAACTCGGCAGTGAACTTAAGCCCTGCTCACATTTGTATGTACATCTATGCATTTGCGTGAACATTAATTCGATTTATAGTGAGATATTTGGCCTTATAAAATTGTATTACATTTTTTGAATTTCTCGGCGGTGTTTGTGGGCATATTTAACCCGAAAGGGATCCGCTTAAATATTTCGGACAGTTTATGTGTCATAAAATTCCAATTTTGTGCATTTTCGGCTTTGGTTTTACCCAGCAACGGTACATACACATACAAACTACATATTTTGTGCATTTCGGTGGTTCTTCGGCACAGTTAACCCTCATATAACAAAATAAAATTTATTGTTGAATTTGAAGTTGGAAATCAAGTTTTTTATATTTGGGCATCGATTAAAAATTGGTTTCGCGCGCATTTACGTGTGTGATTTAACCCTTGTTTCGGAAATTTACTAGTATTTGGACTATTTTTATTTATTCCAATTCATTCAAAAATGGAAAAAGAAAAGGAAGTATCGGCAAAGCTTAATTCTAAATTAATAGTGGCTATGCAAAAACACGATATATATATTATTATGATTATATCGGTCGGCAATGAGTCGAGTCGAGGCTCCAAGACTTAGTCACGGGGATAACAGTGGGTTTAGTCGGATTTAAATTATGAGAAAGCATTGGCTAGTCTGAAAAACGTTTACGACAATAAATGCTTGATTTTTTTTGACACAATTTCTCAATTGTTTGACCTCCCTCAAGTATCGAAACCATCTGCATCAGGCTTGAGGTCCCTTATTGACGAAATATCGGCCCTTTATTCGTCATTACAGTCGTTGGGTAGTGAAAAGGACATAAATAACGCAATTTTTATTCACATTGCAATGTCCAAGGTAGATCACACTACAAAATCCCGATTTGAAGAACAGCTTGATTATAACACGCTACCGACATGGTCCGATTGTGCGATTCAATTGAATCGAAGATATCAACATCTAGCTGCTGAGGGGTCAACCAAAAGTAAAGGGAAGCCTAGCCAAGCTTCCAATAAGGGATATTCCAAATCCTCCTTCTCATGCACACAGATAGACCGCAGACCGGATTCAAAGTGTCGATATTGCTCAGCCACAAATCACAGTTTAGGCAGTTGTCAACCTTTCATGGCTTTATCGGTGATTCAGCGGTTCGATTCGGTTGTGCATAAATTTTTTAAATCCAGGTCATCCAGGGAAGCAACAAAGTGTCGTGTTTGCTCTAAGCCTCACAACACACTTCTTCACAGATACGGGGTGGAGCAGCTACCATTTTCATCGGGATCAGTTCCTCAAGTGCATGTCCAGGCACCTTCAGTAGCAGTTGATCATAATAATCAAGCCCATTCTTGTCATTTTGCTAGTACTGACCAAGTTATTCTTGCTACTTCTGTCGTTAAAGTACGGGATAGATTTGGACAGTTTCAATTAGCACGAGCGCTGTTAGATTCAGGATCTCAAATCAATTTTATGGCAGAGGACTTAGCTCAGCGTTTGCGGTTACACAGGCAAGAATCATATCTAAATATCACTACTGTAGGGAAAAACGCCTCGGTAGTACGGCACAAAGTCCACACGTCAATTCATTCTCGCGTCAATGCTCATAGTTTCGCTACCAATTTTCGAAGTCAATTGTGCCCAATGGAGAATTCCGGCAAATATTGAACTGGCAGACCCTCGCTTTCACAAGCCCGCAAAAGTGGACTTACTGATTGGCGCAGAATCCTTTTTCGATCTTTTGAGCGTAGGCCAAATAAAATTGGGTTCTGAACATCCTTCACTTCAGAAAACTTTACTAGGATGGATTGTTTCGGGAAAGTTCACTCAGCGCGCATCGTCTTTGGCAATGAAAATGTAAGTTCTCTCGACTCTCTTGTGGAACGATTTTGGGAATTGGAACACGTTCCTGAGAGATCGAAGGCTGTTTATACAGCTGAACAACTTGCTTGCGAGCAGCATTTTGATCAAACCGTACATAGGCTTTCGTCTGGTCGTTTTGAGGTGAAGTTGCCATTTAAGAAAGATCCGAGTGTCTAAGGCTTATCCTTCGAATCGACAATGCGCAGATTTCTTGCATTGGAACGCAAGCTTGCGAATAATCGCGAGTTACATGACATGTATCAGGAGTTTATGAGAGAGTATCTTAACCTTGGGCACATGTCACTGCTTACAACACCTCCTCCAGAGAAACACTATTACATTCCACATCAATGTGTCCTGAGACCTGATAGTAGTACCACAAAGTTGCGAGTTGATTTTGACGCTTCAAGTAAAACGTCAACCTCGATCTCATTAAATGAGACTCTAATGGTGGGTGCAACTATTCAGAGGGAGCTTTACGCCATTCTGACTCTGAAAATCCGTTTTCAATAGATCTTGATGTAGAACACGACTTTTCTGAACATTTTTAAATGTAAAATACTTATTTATAGTCATTGTTGGAGCAGTAATTTATGTTAAAAAGAAATACTTGTAATTTGTAAACTTAGATATGAAATGTAAACATAGCATAACAGCTTACATGAGAGTTTAATTGTAGTTGTGCTCACTGGATTACTCTTCTACTGAGAAGCTTTATGGTCAGAGAAAAATTTGGTATGGCCCGTGTGATCAGTCGTTTCGTGAGCATAAGCGTGAAGCTTATACAGTCTTAGAATTGAAGTCGAAGCCGCTAGCTGCGTCCGCGCAAATAAACGTATTAGAATCGAACCTTTCAGTCCAAATTTCGTAATAAATTTTCTTCGGGAAAATTCTTTCGATTTTTGAATGCATTGTTATTATACCCGTTAGTCGTAGAGTAAAAGGGTATACTAGATTCATTTAAAAGTATGTAACAGGCAGAAGGAATCGTTGCCGACCATTTAAAGCATATATATTATTGATCTGGATCAATAGCCGAGTCGATCTGGCCATGTCCGTTTGTCGTCCGTCTGTCCGTCCGTCTGTCTGTCCGTATGAACGTCGAGATCTCAGGAACTACAAAAGCTAGAAAGTTGAGATTAGGCTTACAGACTCCAGGGACATAGACGCAGCGCAAGTTTGTCGAATCATGCTGCCACGCCCACTCTAACGCCCACAAACCGCCCAAAACTGCCACGCTCACACTTTTGAAAAATGTTTTAATATTTTTTCATTTTTGTATTGGTCGTCTTAATATCTATCGAATTGCCAAAAAACTTTTTGCCATGCCCACTCTAACGCCCACAAGCCGCCCAAAGCTGCCACGCCCACACTTTTAAGAAATGTTTTGATATTTTTACATTTTTGTATTAGTATTGTAAATTTCTATCGATTTGCAAAAAAACTTTTTGCCACGCCCACCCTAACGCTCACATATTGCCAAAAACTGTCAGTGTTTAAGACTCTCCTTCGCACTTCCACCAGCTGAGTAACGGGTATCAGATAGTCGGGGAACTCGACTATAGCGTTCTGTCTTGTTTTTTAGTTATTAATATTATGGTTCTGTTAAAAAAAATTACTTAAAAACATTTGCTGAATTTAACGAGTGAATTTAAGAATTTAAGCATAAGAGGTACCTATTTCATATGGGCGGCTAGGGAAGGCGTGGTCAGATTGGTCTGAAATTTGGATATGTATGTATGCATCGACACTATCATATGTACGAAATTTCAAGAACCTAGCTTTAAAAATTTAATTTTCGTCGAAAAATCGGCTCGCTGGCCCAACGTGCGTGTGCGTCGTTGAATTTTCCGACAAAGAAAAAATTCATAATTTCTTTATAATTTAAAATCAATTAAAAGATTTCAAAAATAAAATTATAAATAAAATTGAAAAGGAGCATTCTGAAATAAATATGCAAATCCCTTTTCAAACCGATATTCGAGGAGAAACAAGAGAGAACGCTATAGTCGAGTTCCCCGACTATCTGAAACCCGTTACTCAGCTAGTGTATGTGCGTAGGCCAGTTTTTGGCGGCTTGTGGGCGTTAGAGTGGGCGTGGCAAAAAATTTTTTTTGCGAATCGATAGAAATTTACAAGACCAATACAAAAATGAAAAAATATTAAAACATTTTTCAAAAGTGTGGGCGTGGCAGTTTTGGGCGGTTTGTGGGCGTTAGAGAGGGCGTGGCAGCATGATTCGACAAACTTGCGCTGCGTCTATGTCCCTGGAGTCTGTAAACCTAATCTCAACTTTCTAGCTTTTGTAGTTCCTGAGATCTCGACGTTCATACGGACAGACAGACGGACAGACGGACGGACAGACGGACGTGGCCAGATCGACTCGGCTATTGATCCTGATCAAGAATATATATACTTTATATGGTCGGAAACGCTTCCTTCTGCCTGTTACATACTTTTCAACGAATCTAGTATACCCTTTTACTCTACGAGTAACGGGTATAATAAATACTGACAATGGACAGGGCAATTTATAGCAAACAATAACCTCAGATTTCGTTAATAATAAAATCGATAGAATGTTGAAAGAACAAATTATAAGACCTAGTAGAAGCCCTTATAATTCACCAGTCTTAGTAGTACCCAAAAAGGGTCAAAACGAAAATGGAACTCTAAAACATCGACTAGTTATTGACTATAAAAATTTAAACGAAAGCACAATACCGGACAGATACCCGATTTAAGACCCATCTGTAATATTATATAACTTAGGAAAGTCAAACTATTTCTCAACAATTGATTTGGAATCCGGATTCCACCAAATCTTAATGAAAGAGTCAGATATTGAAAAAACAGCTTTTTCTATTAATAATGGGAACTTTGAATTCATACGTATGCCATTTGGGTTACCAAACGCCCATAGAATATTTCAATAAGCAATGGACGATATATTAAGAGAACAAGGTGGAAAAACTTGTCATGTTTATATGGATGACAATAATCTTTTCAAATACAATTGAACAACATTATACTGATCTAATTCAAATAATAAATATTTTACAACAAGCTAATATGAAAATTGCACTTGAAAAAACTAAATTCTTTCTTGGTTATATTGATTCTCACAATGTAATAAAAACGGATCCTGAAAAAATGTTTACAATTATGAAGTATCCGAATTCACAAAACATAAAAGGCATTTGAAGTTTCCTAGGCCTCACTATGCAAAAATTGCCAAACCCTTAACCAAATACTTAGGAGGAGATAATATAGGAGGCTGTCAACCAAAATTTTAATACAGTTAGATGATCCAGCTGTAAAAGCTTTTAAAGAACTTAAAGATAATTTAACAGCACAAGTGCAGTTAGTCCAACCACATTATAACACATAATTCACATAATGTAGCAATCGGAGCACTATTATCACTGGATAATAAACCAATTACTTTCATATCAAAAACTTTAAATAAAACCGAACAACTTTACACCACAAATAAAAAAAATTTGTTAGCCATAGTTTAGGCTCTTAAACATCTTAGAAATTATTTATATAGAGTAATCGGTATAGAAATACAAACAGACCATCAATCCTTACAATCTTTTACAATCTCTGATAAAACTCGAACGTAGAAATGAAAAGATGCTATTCCTTTATAAAAAGTTTCACCCCAAAAATAATATATAAACCCGGAACAACAAATGTCGTTGCTGACGCATTATCTCGAATAAAATTAAATAATATTACAAACAGCGGAAAAGGACAATCAAGCTCAGATAGAAATACACAGCATTCTGCTGAAAGTAGTTTTGAAATTGTAATACAAAAGAGCCGTAAATCGTTAAATCAGTTTCATCAACAACTGTTATTAACAACGGGGAGGTCTACAATACATGAGTCATTGAAAGTTTTTGATAAGACACGACATATGAACGAATGATACGTCAGAAAATTTAACAACAATATTAAGAGAATATCTACAGCCAAACATAACGGTCGGAATTCATTGCACTTTAGAAGATCTTTATCTATCAATTACCTTACAAAAAAAATTTTACTAACAAATTTCTCTTTACTAAAATATTTCTACAAGACGTGGAAAAAAATGAAGATATTTTAATAGAAGATACACATTGTCGAGCTCATAGAGGACTAGCCGAAAATTACAAACAAATCAATAGATTATATTATTGGCCAATTTTATTTACCAGATTAAAGGAATACATAGAAAATTGTACAATTTGCAACGAAAATAAATATAACAGGCATCCAACTAAAATTTCTTTTGACGAAGCTCCCATTCCTAGTAGTAAAATAAATTCAAAATAAACTAAACAACTAGAATAAAATAATGGAATTACTCCAACAATTTCCCCACGCGAAAGTAATTATGACCGATAATGAACCTAGCTTTACCTCTGCTCAATTTAGGTCCTTTGCACAAAGATGTGGGTTAACTCTACATTTCGCAGACCTCAGACACAGTACCTCGAACGGACAAAATAAAAGGGCACATTCAACATTAACAGAATTAGCTCGCTGCATAAAAGAAGTGTTATATCTCATTGACTATTTTGAAATAATAATTAGAGCCGCAAAAGAATACAATCAGAGCATTCATTCTACAACAAACTGTTGCGTACACCCTTTTCTTGAGATCGTAAGACTTTGAAGATTCAAAACCCGAATCTGAAAGCAGGGGAAGGGGTACCATCGCGTTGACTCAGTTGGATTGCGACAAAAGAAATGCAAGTCGACAATAAACGAGTCTCCGATGACCAGGTGAGAGGCCGCAATAGTCAATACCCACACCCGTAGTCAATACCCGGGGTAAACGTCCGTACGTCAAATGCCCTGGCAATTATCCGTCAGTCTATCGCCGGGAAGACTCAAGGATAACTCCAGTCGAGAAGAAAAATGTCAAGGAGCAAGGACGCTATCATCCTTTAAAAAAATAACAGGACTAACAAGGAACACACTTTAAAGGAAGATAGTTCCACGAAACTCTCAGGATGGACGGCAAGGAGTCTAAAGCCTCCGACAACACAGCAAATGTGAAAAACACCGTGGAGGTTGTCGACCACAAGCAGGAAATAGAAGGGGTGCAACATACCCTGGAATTCATCGCTGCTTTACTGATCTTCCTGGCCTTATTAAAGATAGTGAAAATGTACAAGGGGGGTGCAACATACCCTGGAATTCATCGCTACTTTACTGATCCTCCTGGTTCTATTAAAGATAGTGAAAATGTACAAGAGATCCGTACAGCGGAGGAGGGACCATCACCATACCCTGGACAGGATTGCATCCGGTTTCCCACAATGTGCTTAATTGAAAATACTAACGGCAACACAATTAAATAAAAGAACAAGTGAACCGGTGCATGGCCGTTTATGTGAACATCAGTGAAAACAAGCAACACCGTAGACTTTCCTAACAAGTGCTCACTTCAAGTGACTGATTTTCACTTCAAGTAACCTGAAAGCTGAATAGCAGCCAAAGCGTGTCACAAAAGAAAAGAAACCCAACTCATTCATTCATTCATATATATGCATGCTTCACTTAGTGTATTTTTTTATCTTTGTTTGTTTATATCTTATTATTGTACGGTTACAATTAATTGGTGCACGAAGGTATATGTATGTATTACTCAATCACTATAGCAATACCCAGGATCCAACGCGTCGAGATCTCATCGCTCCGGATTAAAGTGGGGTATGTTTGACAGAACCCTGTTCCCGAGTTTTCTTTATATTCATATATATACATATATTCTCGTGCTCATTTTATTTCTACACCATTAGTAAATATAAGGATATTTGTGTCAGGTTTAAAGAAAACTATTTTATTGTTAGCCTCTTTCAGGCAATTTATTTCATTAATAGAAGTTGAATATTTTGTGTTCGATATTGTTTTAAATTACTAAAAATTACTTTTCAGCGGCAAGTATCCGCTTGGTTTTTGTTATGCAAAAACAAGAGCCCTCAGAGCGACGTATGTAGTCGTGAATTTGCTTGGTGATGAATTCGATACTCCTCGCTAAAACAATTATAGCCAATTTATCATAATTTTTTTATGCTAGCTTTTTATACCCGTTACTCGTAGAGTAAAAGGGTATAATAGATTCGTTGAAAAGTATGTAACAGGCAGAAGGAAGCGGTTCCGATCATATAAAGTATATATATTCTTGATCAGGATCAATAGCCGAGTCGATCTGGCCATGTCCGTCTGTCCAGAGACATAGACGCAGCGCAAGTTTGTCGACCCAACGCCCACAAACCACCCAAAACTGCCACGCGCACACTTTTGAAAAATGTTTTGATATTTTTTCATTTTTGTCTAGGTTTTGTAAATTTATACCGATTTGCCAAAAAACTTTTGCCACGCCCACTATAACGCCCACAAACCGCCAAAAACTGTCAGTGTTGAAGACTCTTCTTCGCACTTCCACTAGCTGAGTAACGGGTATCAGATAGTCGGGGAACCCGACTATAGCGTTCTCTCTTGTTAATTCTATTTTTGTATTACATGGCACTAGCCAACAACCTATCACTCAATAAAATTATGCTATTATTGTAACTACAACAAAATGAGTAGGTAAACATTTCCAGAAGGGGTTCTGACGCGAGAAGTGGAGTAGGTCAAAAACGATGAAATAACGTTTGACGGACAACCTTGACAAGAGGGGATCGTATTGCGCGGCCCGCGACGATCCATCAGGCATGCGGATGCATGAAGGGAAGGGAACGTGGCCGAAACATTGCCCGATCGTTTTACGATCAAGCTACCGCTTGTGGGGCAGTGAGGACTGCTGACTGACGAACGGTACGAACTTTTTCAGGCACTACTAATATTTATTCTCGTTATGTTGGAGACGAACCAAAATCGACGATCTTACGCCGGCATCTTGGTGCCTGAACATCGGATGCCCCTTCCTCGGCCTGAGTCCTTTCCCAGGACACATGCACGAATACACCGACGAATACATTCCATCTTTTAATGTCATAATTAATTTGACTATGTATAGAATATTGGACTTAAGTAGAATCAGTGCACGCTTACTAACTCTTTTACTATTTAGCATAATTTAAAGTCCCCAACTTCTGCAACCGAAATCACGTGTAAATGGTTCAGAATAGAGGTATGATTTTGAGGTGACTTTCGTTTATTATCCTTTTTAAATCGTAGGTCCCTTGTTTTGTCATTAGGAAAATCGGTTTGAAAAGAATTCCTTAAATCAAAAATGTGGGAGATTTCCTTGTTATAATATCGAACAACTAAGTGCCAGTCGACGTTTTTTTTGTAATTAACGTGAATATAATTTGAGGGTGGCTCACGCTTCCAACGTATTAGGCCAAGTAGCCAGGTCGTAAGAGAAGCATAAGTCCAAAGAAGATTTAGCATTTAGCGGTGTGGTGCGGGTATATCGTTTATTTGACTATATCGTGGGGGAACTGACCGGAAAACGTAAAATCGATGCTGCCCACGTACTAGGCTAAGGAGGGTCGTTTTAGGGGCTCGACTCTTTGCGACATTCCATGAATAATTTTTGGCGGGGGACGATTTTAGTTTCTTTGATTCACGCTGCCGGCGTACTAGGCCAAGTAGCCAGGTCGTTTGTGAGGCACGTGGCCAGGGAAATAGGAAAACTGTTGTGGAGTCCGAACGTATCGGTCAAATAGCAGCAGGTTCTGGAGTCCGTAAATATCGGTCAAACAGCCTGATTTTTCGACGACTGGCGGGAGGGGGTTTTTGGACATACACTGTCTTAGGTGGACCAGTTCACATATGAAGCCATCGCAAAAGCTCTCCAGGAGAAGGTGGGCCAGCTCACATATGGAACCAAGTAAAAGCTCCCCTGAAAAAGATGGGCCAGTTCACGTATAATACCGTACTAAAAGCTCCCCAGGAAAAGGCGGGCCAGTTTACGCACGAAACCTAGTAAAAGTTCCCTAAGCAGTGGAAGACGGAGGCATGTTGGCCGGGTGTAACCATGTCAGGGCAACGACCAACATCTCCGAGTAGTTATTTGTTTTTGGGGCTTAAATACCGGACGAGTTTTTGACTGAGCTTACCTATCTTATTTTAACAGTTATAGTCAGCAACGTTTACGGTAGATCGTGTCATATATTTAGCTGCATATCAAGCAGAACAAAAAAAAACAAGTCTTAAATAGAGCAATCCAAGTACGTAAATGAAGGGGGCCAAAAAGATAGTGTTGTTTCAACACGCCACCGGGAGAGTAACCCGATCGCGAACACAAGAAGAGGGTCGTGCACCGCGAAGTGCAAGTGCGGGAGACACCCCCCGACTATATGAGGCACTTAATCAAGAGAGTCTTCAAAACTTTGAAAACCAGCCGGAAGAGGTAGCACACTTGTCCAAACAGATTGATGATGAAGCGCCGGAGGAATGGATTTTCCACTAGGACCGCCTAGAGGACGCTTCAGAATGCTTCCACGGTACCAGGCAAGTTCAGAAGACCGTTCGAAGACTGCCGATAGGCGGGAAAGAGACCTATTGGATTTAGTAAGGCAAAGTAGAGATGCGCAATTGGAAATGATTGCTCATATAAACGCTTTGAAGAAGAAAGTGGCTGAGTTACAAACCTTTTCCGAACAACCAAGAATGGCGCCACCACCTGGACTACCAAGAAACCCCACGGATAGCTTTCAAAGACATCAAGATACCCCGACACAAGAACAAGTGTCGCAAAAATGTTTTAACAGCCAAATGCATCGGTTAAGGGAGCCCTGACGAACGGCCACTCCGCAGCGGATACCGGAGACCAGCCGAGCAGAGACCAGCCACCATCTGCACCCCGAGGTAGATCTTACGTTTCAAGCGCCAACACAAAAGGGTGTTCGGCTAGATAAATGGAACTTAAAATTTAACGGAACCGGCCGCGGTATGACCGTTGAAAGTTTTTTATTCCGTGTGGAAAGACTACAAGAATTATATGGAATAAGCCGACAGCAAGTGTTGCTTGGTGATGAATTCGATACTCCTCGCTAAAACAATTATAGCCAATTTATCATAATTTTTTTATGCTAGCTTTTTATACCCGTTACTCGTAGAGTAAAAGGGTATAATAGATTCGTTGAAAAGTATGAAACAGGCAGAAGGAAGCGGTTCCGATCATATAAAGTATATATATTCTTGATCAGGATCAATAGCCGAGTCGATCTGGCCATGTCCGTCTGTCCAGAGACATAGACGCAGCGCAAGTTTGTCGACCCAACGACCACAAACCACCCAAAACTGTTACGCCCACACTTTTGAAAAATGTTTTGATATTTTTTCATTTTTGACTAGGTCTTGTAAATTTATACCGATTTGCCAAAAAACTTTTGCCACGCCCACTATAACGCCCACAAACCGCCAAAAACTGTCAGTGTTGAAGACTCTTCTTCGCACTTCCACTAGCTGAGTACCGGGTATCAGATAGTCGGGGAACCCGACTATAGCGTTCTCTCTTGTTAATTCTATTTTTGTATTACATGGCACTAGCCAACAACCTATCACTCAATAAAATTATGCTATTATTGTAACTACAACAAAATGAGTAGGTAAACATTTCCAGAAGGGGTTCTGACGCGAGAAGTGGAGTAGGTCAAAAACGATGAAATAACGTTTGACGGACAACCTTGACAAGAGGGGATCGTATTGCGCGGCCCGCGACGATCCATCAGGCATGCGGATGCATGAAGGGAAGGGAACGTGGCCGAAACATTGCCCGATCGTTTTACGATCAAGCTACCGCTTGTGGGGCAGTGAGGACTGCTGACTGACGAACGGTACGAACTTTTTCAGGCACTACTAATATTTATTCTCGTTATGTTGGAGACGAACCAAAATCGACGATCTTACGCCGGCATCTTGGTGCCTGAACATCGGATGCCCCTTCCTCGGCCTGAGTCCTTTCCCAGGACACATGCACGAATACACCGACGAATACATTCCATCTTTTAATGTCATAATTAATTTGACTATGTATAGAATATTGGACTTAAGTAGAATCAGTGCACGCTTACTAACTCTTTTACTACTTAGCATAATTTAAAGTCCCCAACTTCTGCAACCGAAATCACGTGTAAATGGTTCAGAATAGAGGTATGATTTTGAGGTGACTTTCGTTTATTATCCTTTTTAAATCGTAGGTCCCTTGTTTTGTCATTAGGAAAATCGGTTTGAAAAGAATTCCTTAAATCAAAAATGTGGGAGATTTCCTTGTTATAATATCGAACAACTAAGTGCCGGTCGACGTTTTTTTTGTAATTAACGTGAATATAATTTGAGGGTGGCTCACGCTTCCAACGTATTAGGCCAAGTAGCCAGGTCGTAAGAGAAGCATAAGGGTATATCGTTTATTTGACTATATCGTGGGGGAACTGTCAGGTTTAAAGAAAACTATTTTATTGTTAACCTCTTCCAGGCCATTTATTTCATTAATAAAAGTTGAATATTTTGTGTTCGATATTGTTTTAAATTACTAAAAATTACATTTGGGGGAACTGACCGGAAAACGTAAAATCGATGCTGCCCACGTACTAGGCTAAGGAGGGTCGTTTTGGGGGCTCGACTCTTTGCGGGTTTCCATGACTAATTTTTGGCGGGGGACGATTTCAGTTTCTTTGATTCACGCTGCCGGCGTACTAGGCCAAGTAGCCAGGTCGTTTGTGAGGCACGTGGCCAGGGAAATAGGAAAACTGTTGTGGAGTCCGAACGTATCGGTCAAATAGCAGCAGGTTGTGGAGTCCGTAAATATCGGTCAAACAGCCTGATTTTTCGACGACTGGCGGGAGGGGGTTTTTGGACATACACTGTCTTAGGTGGACCAGTTCACATATGAAGCCATCGTAAAAGCTCTCCAGGAGAAGGTGGGCCAGCTCACATATGGAACCAAGTAAAAGCTCCCCTGGAAAGATGGGCCAGTTCACGTACAGAACCATAGTTTTTTTTTTTTTTTTTTTTTTTAATGCGAGACTAACAATAAGTGTATCAAATCTTATACTATAACCTAACTAGGAGTCATGTAGACTGAGACAGTGGCCCTGACAAGTTATGGCTGGGTTGGAAGGTCTGTACGTGCAGGCGGGTTCGTCTGGAGACCCGAGTCAAGACCCTTGCTAGAGGATTTGGGTGGACAGAGAGTTTTTCATTGTAGGACGCTTTTTGCTTGTCTATTTCATCTTTTACTGCGAGAATGCCGAGGTCCCTGTGGATGTTTTGGTTACGAATATACCATGGTGCCCAAGTGATAGTTCGCAGGATCTTTGATTCGGCTCGCTGTATGATGTCTATGTTGGTTCTGCTCGCGTTCCCATAAAGCTGGGAGCCATACGTCCAGATTGGCTTAAGAGTGGAGTTGTAGAGCAGGACCTTGTAGTCCAGACACAAGGGCGATCGTGAGTTTATAATCCAGTGGAGGCTGCTGGCTTTCAGTTTTAGGTGCAGTTTCTTGGATTTGATATGTCTACTCCATGTTAGACGTCTGTCGAGGTGGATGCCCAGATACGTTACTTCATTAACTTGGGGGATCTGCGTGCTATTCATACAGAGCGGAGGGCAAGTTTGTCTGTTAAGGGTAAACGTTATGTGCTTACACTTTTGTTCGTTTATTTTAATACGCCAGTCAGATAGCCACTTCTCGACTACCACGAGGTGGTTGGCGAGTTGGGTTGTTGCACGGACTGGGCATCTGGAGCGGCTAAGGATCGCAGTGTCGTCGGCGAAGGTGGATGTTGTTAGTCAGTCACTCGTGGGAATATCTGCTGTGTAAAGGACGAATAAAGTTGGCCCAAGTGCGCTACCTTGTGGGACCCCAGCTTCGATAGTGTAGCTGTCGGAAATTGTTGTGTTACATCTTACTGCGAAGGCTCTATTGTAGAGGTAGGATTCAAGGAGTTTATGAGTGTACCCGGGCAAGTGTGTTTTAATTTTATGCATGAGACCTTTGAGCCAGACCTTGGCCTTTTTTGGTTTTAGCTCCCTGATGACTTTTGTGATCTCGTTCGGCTGAAATGTAGTTGGCGTGGATTCAGTTTCGAGGTGGATTTGCGGAGGAACATAATCATTTGCTGCGGGGTTCGGCTGGAAGACGCCTCTGAGATGTAAGGCAAATGATTCGGCTCTATCTTTGTCGCTGCGGGCCCAGCACCCTGAAGAATTCCTTATAGGGGTGACGGCATGAATTGGAGAGCTTAGATTTGGGTGAGCCCTCCACAATGGATGCTTTGTACTAGATGGCGAGAGTTTTCCAATATATTTAAGTTGTTCATTTTCAGCTTCTTGCTTCAGGGCCCGGTTTAGATTGCGAGTGGCTTCAGTAAGTCTTTTCTTTGAGCATGGCGATCTGCTGGTTTGCCAAGCTCGTCGCAGACGCCTCTTTTCCAGAACCAGCTGTTCAATTTGCTGGTTGGTTTTGAACTTCTTAAATTCCCCATCCTTCCGTTTAGGGGTTGAGATCCTGGCTGCTGTGACGAGTACCTCTTCCAGTGCGGCGGTGGAGCAGTCGATGTCCGCTTCGATATTTAGTTGGGGAGTTAGCTCAATGTGGGAACTCACATACTTTCTATATTTCATCCAGTTAGTGTTGTGCGACATCAGCCTATGGGGGTGGTCCGCAATTTCTGGGCTTTGAAGAATTCTTATCAACAAAGGCGAGTGGTCAGATGAGAGATCCGGTAGTGCTATGGCGCTTATTAGATTGCGTGGGATGTTTTTTGTCACCGCGAAATCAATTAGATCTGGGATCTTGTTTGGGTCTGCAGGCCAATATGTGGGGCTACCAGGAGAAACGTAGTCCAGTTTATTGCTCACCTTTATAAGTGCATTATACAGTTGCCTTCCCTTGGGAGTCACGAGGCGTGATCCCCAGTGCGTGTGTTTGGCGTTGTAGTCTCCTGCGGCTATTAAGCGATCCCCCAGAGTGTTGAAGAAGTCCATGAATGACCTTCAGAGATATTTAATCGAGGTGGGCAGTAGACAGCGGCAATGCAGAGGTTGCCGTTTCCTGAGATCACTTTTATGGACGTGGCTTGCAAGTAATTTGTTGCAAACCTTTGATGAATGTGGTGTTTGATGCGTTCTCTGATTAAAATGCCCGTTCCGCCGTGGGCCTTGTCATCTGTGCGGTAAAAGGTATAACCTCTTATATGGAAGTTATATCTCCCTGTGAGGTGCGTTTCAACCAGCAGCATGGCGTCGATGTTATTTACGTTTAGGAATTGAGTTATTTCAAGCTTATGCCGTGAAATGCCGTTGGCATTCCACATGGATATACGTAGGTTAGTCATTTATTATTTGGACTGTTGTGCTACAAGCAACTGAATTACCATGTTCTGGTTCTGAACAAGGGTTTGCATGGTTGTTTTCATGAATGACAAAAGTTCCATCATACTTTGTTGCACGGTGAACATCATAGATTCTAATTTGCTTTGCGGTTGCACTGGAACCTGCTAAGCATTTTCTGAGTGAGGCTGGGGCGGATTTTCCATGCCTGTTCTTAGTGCTTCGGCGTAGGAGATTCCCTTGGTTGTATCTAGATGCCAAAAGGATGATCTGGCTGCCTTGGCGAAATGTTGTTGGTGCGTAGCTAACGCTCGTCGCATGCGACTCTTCAGCTCCTTGTAGACCGCACAGCCTCTGTAGTTTGCCGTATGGTTTCCTCCACAGTTGCCACATTTTTTCATTTGGGGGTCTTCTTTGTTTGCGGGGCAGTTTACGGAGTTGTGGAAGTCTCCGCAGACTACGCAGACCGTCCGAAGTGTGCAGTATGTCTTGGTGTGTCCATACTCTTGGCAGTTTGTGCATTGAACAGGGCCGTTGCGTTTGTGGGGTTCTTCCACGGTGATTCTTCGATGCAGTAAGAGCTGCAGCTTTTAGATCGGGTGCACTTCGTTTTTCTTTAAGGCTTTGCTATCTGGTTCGAGCTCGACCTTGACAACAATATTGCTAACATTTTTGGCACAGAAGCCCCTGGCCTTAAGGGCTTCTTGAATTTCAGAGGGGGTGACGTCAGGTTCTGCTCTTTAGTTGATAGGTGTAAAAGTTCTTTTTTGTTTCTTCCAGGTACTTAGACACAGCTCGGAAGTGTTCTTCAGACTTCGTTTGAACCTTTGTTTCGTAAATGTTCCCTTTAATAAGCGGAACAACATGGAAATTCTCGTCCCCGACCAGCGCAACAATTTTGTTGACCAGGGCGCTTGAACTTTTTTCCCTTACGTAAATAGGGGGTGGCTTAGGTTTCCTTTGGGTCTCCTGCCCCAACTCTGGTTGGTTGTTGTCCGCCTCTGCTAAGATGGAGAATCGGTTTTCATTGGAGCTCCTCGTTTGATCGGTGCTTTTGTTGGTTCGATTGATCTTTGGTTTATTGCCAACCGTGTTGGGTGGACTAAGCTTGCGCTTAATCTGGATGTAGCGGTCCATACCGGTCTGTATAGCCGGGACCGCTTGTTGCTTATCGAGGCTAACTGTTTTTGTTGCCATTTTATTTGGTTTAGCGGCCGTTGGGACCGAACTCGCAGTATTCGTAGTTGGTTTAATTATTGGTGGTGAGTTTGCTGCAGAAATGTTAGCACTGCTTATTGTTGGAGCTTCATTCAGCGAAGCCGGCGGTAATTGGTAACTCCATGATGCGGGAGTTGGGGTGAGCAAAGAGGGTGAGCAAGAGCTGGCTCTCTTGCTGTCGACGGTCAGTAGAGTCGAGTTGCTCTTTGTCGACTTCTGATGTTGAAATATATCTCTAGTTGAGAAATAGGAGTAGCAAGCATTTCTTGGGTTGACGGAGCTTCTTCGCTCATTCTTTTGATCGCTGCTCATTTTTTCGAGCTTGTTGTGCGTGGCACTTATTTGTTTAAATTACATTAAATCAAATTTTGAATTTAATTTTGAAATTACGCGCCCAACGTTCGCACCTCAGCACTGGTCTTACAGTTGATGTGGCAACGCCACTCGCTCATGATCGCCCTCCGAGATAAGTTGGCAGCGCTGTCAGCTGTTTTATCAGCTGCAAAAATTGCAAACTTATATATTTTGCTAACCACCTGCAACACGCGGTCATTCAGCACGCCTAGGTTACGCGCAGAACTATGGCACAAGTCCACCGTTTGTTTTTGCAGATTTGCCGCTAATACTGTTTAGCACAACCACGTTAAAACGAGATTTTCGCGCATCGCTATCGAAAGACGTCCGCTTCCACGAATGTGTAGACTTTTTTCCATAGTAAAAGCTCCCCAGGAAACGGCGGGCCAGTTTACGTACGAAACCTAGTAAAAGTTCTCTAAGCAGTGGAAGACGGAGGCATGTTGGCCGGGTGTAACCATGTCAGGGCAACGACCAACATCTCCGAGTAGTTATTTGTTTTTGTTATTTGTTTTTGGGGCTTAAATACCGGACGAGTTTTTGACTGAGGAGAGACTTATTAATGGCGTAACAGCACCCCAGCTTACCTATCTTATTTTAACAGTCGTAGTCAGCAACGTTTACGGTAGATCGTGTCATATATTTAGCTGTATATCAAGCAGAACCAAAAAAAAACAAGTCTTAAATAGAGCAATCCAAGTACGTAAATGAAGGGGGCAAAAAAGAAAGTGTTGTTTTAACCCGCCACCGGGAGAGTAACCCGATCGCGAACACAAGAAGAGGGTCGTGCACCGCGAAGTGCAAGTGCGGGAGACACCCCCCGACTATATGATAAGTGCCTCGTATAGAGTCTTCAAGAGAGTCTTCAAAACTTCGCAAAGCAGCCGGAAGAGGTAGCACACTTGTCCAAACAGATTGATGATGAAGCGCCGGAGGAATGGATTTACCACTAGGACCGCCTAGAGGACGCTTCAGAATGCTTCCACGGTACCAGGCAAGTTCAGAAGACCGTTCGGAGACTGCCGATAGGCGGAAAAGAGAACTATTGGATTTAGTAAGGCAAAGTAGAGATGCGCAATTGGAAATGATTGCTCATATAAACGCTTTGAAGAAGAAAGTGGCTGAGTTACAAACCTTTTCCGAACAACCAAGAATGGCGCCACCACCTGGACTACCCAGAAACCCCACGGATAGCTTTCTAAGACATCAAGATACCCCGACACCAGAACAAGTGTCGCAAAAATGTTTTAACAGCCAAATGCATCGGTTAAGGGAGCCCTGACGAACGACCACTCCGCAGCGGATAACGGAGACCAGCCGAGCAGAGACCAGCCACCAACTGCACCCCGAGCTAGATCGTAGTCTTACGTTTCAAGCGCCAACAGAAAGGGTGTTCGGCTAGATAAATGGAACTTAAAATTTAACGGAACCGGCCGCGGTATGACCGTTGAAAGTTTTTTATTCCGTGTAGAAAGACTACAAGAATTATATGGAATAAGCCGACAGCAAGTGTTCAGAGAATTTCATAGTCTGCTGTTCGGCGCAGCCAGCAAGTGGTATTGGCAACTCATGGAGGATCGAGCCGAGGATTACGATTTTGATTACTATTCGCTCACCAGGGAAATGAAACGCGTTTTTTCTACAACTTTATGAATTAACAGGGCAACCTGAACTCCCTTATGGGTGGGTTACTGTTGATGTCCCCAATAAGGTCTCTGGCAGAGCTTAAGAAGGAGGGGCTCAGAGTGGATCGTTGCTTAAGAAACCATGGGAAACCGATGCGAGGAAGACCAGTAAATGAGATCCAACGCTCAGAGAGGCAAGGAGGTATTCCCGTCGGTGTCCTTGTGAAAGAATTCCAACGCAGACCGGGAGACAGCCGCGAGTCCAACATTTGAAAAGAAGCAGAAGCATAAAAAAAAAAAAAAATCACAACCGATAACACCGGCCGCAATAGTCAATACCCACACCCGTAGTCAATACCCGGGGTAATCGTCCGTACGTCAAATACCCTGGCTATTATCCGTCAGTCTATCGCCGGGAAGACTCAAGGAAAACTCCAGTCGAGAAGGAAAATGTCAAGGAGCAAGGACACTATCATCCTTTAAAAAAATAACAGGACTAACAAGGAACACACTTTAAAGGAAGATAGTTCCACGAAACTCTCAGGATGGACGGCAAGGAGTCTAAAGCCTCCGACAACACAGCAAATGTGATAAACACCGTGGAGGTTGTCGACCACAAGCAGGAAATAGAAGGAGTGCAACATACCCTGGAATTCATCGCTGCTTTACTGATCTTCCTGGCCTTATTAAAGATAGTGAAAATGTACAAGGGGGGTGCAACATACCCTGGAATTCATCGCTACTTTACTGATCCTCCTGGTTCTATTAAAGATAGTGAAAATGTACAAGAGATCCGTACAGCGGAGGAGGGACCATCACCATACCCTGAACAGGATTGCATCCGGTTTTCCACAATGTGCTTAATTAAAAATACTAACGGCAAAACAATTAAATAAAAGAACAAGTGAACCGGTGCATGGTCGTTAATGTGAACATCAGCGAAAACAAGAAACACTTTCCTAACAAGTGCTCACTTCAAGTGACTGCTATTCACTTCAAGTAGCCTGAAAGCTGAATAGCAGCCAAAGCGTGCCACAAAAGAAAAGAAACCCAACTCATTCATTCATTCACATATATGCATACTTCACTTAGTGTATTTTTATACCCGTTACTCGTAAAGTAAAAGGGTATACTAGATTCGTTGAAAAGTATGTAACAGGCAGAAGAAAGCGTTTCCGACCATATAAAGTATATATATTCTTGATCAGGATCAATAGCCGAGTCGATTTGGCCATGTCCGTCCGTCCGTCCGTCTGTCCGTCTGTCTGTCCGTATGAACGTCGAGATCTCAGGAACTACAAAAGCTAGAAAGTTGAGATTGGGCATACAGACTCCAGGGACATAGACGCAGCGCAATTTTCTCGAATCATGCTGCAACGCCCACTCTAACGCCCACAAACCGCCCAAAGCTTTCACACCCACACTTTTGAAAAATGTTTTGATATTTTTTCATTTTTGTATTAGTCTTGTAAATTTCTATCTACTTGCCAAAAAACTTTTGGCCACGCCCACTCTAACGCCCACAAACGGAAAAAAAACTGTCCGTCGCACTTACACTAGCTGAGTAACGGGTATCAGATAGTCGGGGAACTCGACTATAGCGTTCTCTCTTGTTTTTATCTTTGCATGTTTATATCTTATTGTTGTACAGTTACAATTAATTGGTGCACGAAGGTATAGTATGTATCAATCACTATATATATATAGCAATACCCAGGATCCACACGTCGAGATCTCTTCGCTCCGGATTAAAGTGGGGTAAGTTTGACAGAACCCTGTTCCCGAGTTTTCTCTGTATTCATATATATACATATATTCTCGTGCTCATTTTATTTCTACACCATTAGTAAATATAAGGATATTTGTGTCAGGTTTAAAACAAAACTATTTTATTGTTAACCTCTTCCAGGCAATTTATTTCATGAATAGAAGTTGAATATTTTGTGTTCGATATTGTTTTAAATTACTAAAAATTACAGTTCAGCGGAGAGCAAAAACAAGAGCCCTCAAAGCGACGTATGTAGTCGTGAATTTGCTTGGTGATGCATTCGATACTCCTCGCTAAAACAATTATAGCCAATTTATTATTAACTCGTAAAGTAAAAGGGTATAATAGATTCGTTAAAAAGTATGTAACAGGCAGAAGAAAGCGGTTCCGACCATATAAAGTATATATGCTTGACCAGGATCAATAGCCGAGTCGATCTGGCCATGTCTGCTGTCCGTCCATCTGTCTGTCCGTATGAACGTCGAGATCTCAGGAACTATAAAAGCTAGAAAGTTGAGATTAAGCACACAGACTCCGGAGACATAGACGCAGCGCAAGTTTGTCGATTCATGTTGCCACTCTAACGCCCACAAACCGCCCAAAACTGTTACGCCCACACTTTTGAAAAATGTTTTGATATTTTTTTATAGGTCTTGTAAATTTATATCGATTTGCCAAAAAACTTTTTGCCACGCCCACAAACCGCCAAAAACTGTCAGTGTTGAAGACTCTCCTTCGCACTTCCACTAGCTGAGTAACGGGTATCAGATAGTCGGGGAACCCGACTATAGCGTTCTCTCTTGTTAATTCTATTTTTGTATTACATGGCATTAGCCAACAATCTATTACTCAATAAAAATATGCTATTATTGTAACTACAACAAAATGAGTAGGTAAACATTTCCAGAAGGGGTTTTGACGCGAGAAGTGGAGTAGGTCAAAAACGATGAAATAACGTTTGACGGACAGCCTTGACAAGAGGGGATCGTATTGCGCGGTCCGCGACGATCCATCAGGCATGCGGATGCATGAAGGGAAGGGAACGTGGCCGAAACATTGCCCGATGGACTGCTGACTGACGAACGGTACGAACTTTTTCAGGCACTACTAATATTTATTCTCGTTATGTTCGAGAGGTGAGGGGCTTACCAAGATCCCACGACCCAAAATCGACGATCTTACGCCGGCATCTTGGTGCCTGAACATCGGATGCCCCTCCCTCGGCCTGAGTCCTTTCCCAGGACACATGCACGAATACACCGACGAATACATTTCATCTTTTAATGACCTAATTAATTTGACTATGTATAGAATATTGGACTTAAGTAGAATCAGTGCACGCTTACTAACTCTTTTACTATTTAGCATAAATTAAAGTCCCCAACTTCTGCAACCGAAATAACGTGTAAATGGTTCAGAATAGAGGTATGATTTTGAGGTGACTTTCGTTAATTATCCTTTTTAAATCGTAAATCCCTTGTTTTGTCATTAGAAAAATCGGTTTGAAAAGAATTCCTTAAATCAAAAATGTGGAAGATTTCCTTGTTATAATATCGAACAACTAAGTGCCGATTTGAGGTTGGCTCACGCTTCCAACGTATTAGGCCAAGTAGCCAGGTCGTAAGAGAAGCATAAGGGTATATCGTTTATTGACTATATCGTGGGGGAACTGTCAGGTTTAAAGAAAACTATTTTATTGTTAACCTCTTCCAGGCCATTTATTTCATTAATAAAAGTTGAATATTTTGTGTTCGATATTGTTTTAAATTACTAAAAATTACATTTGGGGGAACTGACCGGAAAACGTAAAATCGATGCTGCCCACGTACTAGGCTAAGGAGAGTCGTTTTGGGGGCTCGACTCTTTGCGGGTTTCCATGACTAATTTTTGGCGGGGGACGATTTTAGTTTCTTTGATTCACGCTGCCGGCGTACTAGGCCAAGTAGCCAGGTCGTTTGTGAGGCACGTGGCCAGGGAAATAGGAAAACTGTTGTGGAGTCCGAACGTATCGGTCAAATAGCAGCAGGTTGTGGAGTCCGCAAATATCGGTCAAACAGCCTGATTTTTCGACGACTGGCGGGAGGGGGTTTTTGGACATACACTGTCTTAGGTGGACCAGTTCACATATGAAGCCATCGTAAAAGCTCTCCAGGAGAAGGTGGGCCAGCTCACATATGGAACCAAGTAAAAGCTCCCCTGGAAAGATGGGCCAGTTCACGTACAGAACCATAGTTTTTTTTTTTTTTTTTTTTTTAATGCGAGACTAACAATAAGTGTATCAAATCTTATACTATAACCTAACTAGGAGTCATGTAGACTGAGACAGTGGCCCTGACAAGTTATGGCTGGGTTGGAAGGTCTGTACGTGCAGGCGGGTTCGTCTGGAGACCCGAGTCAAGACCCTTGCTAGAGGATTTGGGTGGACAGAGAGTTTTTCATTGTAGGACGCTTTTTGCTTGTCTATTTCATCTTTTACTGCGAGAATGCCGAGGTCCCTGTGGATGTTTTGGTTACGAATATACCATGGTGCCCAAGTGATAGTTCGCAGGATCTTTGATTCGGCTCGCTGTATGATGTCTATGTTGGTTCTGCTCGCGTTCCCATAAAGCTGGAAGCCATACGTCCAGATTGGCTTAAGAGTGGAGTTGTAGAGCAGGACCTTGTAGTCCAGACACAAGGGCGATCGTGAGTTTATAATCCAGTGGAGGCTGCTGGCTTTCAGTTTTAGGTGCAGTTTCTTGGATTTGATATGTCTACTCCATGTTAGACGTCTGTCGAGGTGGATGCCCAGATACGTTACTTCATTAACTTGGGGGATCTGCGTGCTATTCATACAGAGCGGAGGGCAAGTTTGTCTATTAAGGGTAAACGTTATGTGTTTACACTTTTGTTCGTTTATTTTAATACGCCAGTCAGATAGCCACTTCTCGACTACCACGAGGTGGTTGGCGAGTTGGGTTGTTGCACGGACTGGGCATCTGGAGCGGCTAAGGATCGCAGTGTCGTCGGCGAAGGTGGATGTTGTTAGTCGGTCACTCGTGGGAATATCTGCTGTGTAAAGGACGAATAAAGTTGGCCCAAGTGCGCTACCTTGTGGGACCCCAGCTTCGATAGTGTAGCTGTCGGAAATTGTTGTGTTACATCTTACTGCGAAGGCTCTATTGTAGAGGTAGGATTCAAGGAGTTTATGAGTGTACCCGGGCAAGTGTGTTTTAATTGTATGCATGAGACCTTTGAGCCAGACGCGGTCGAATGCTTGAGATACGTCGAGAAATATCGCGCTGCAATATTCCCTATGTTCGAAGGCTGTGCGAATTTCTGATGTTATTCTGTTACTTGCTCTATAGTTCCGTGTTTTTCTCTGAAGCCAAATTGATGGGCTGGGATAATGTTGTGGCTCCCATATATGTATTATGCGCGTTAGAAGGCATTTTTCGAATAATTTGGACAGGCATGATAATAAACTTTTGGTCTGTAAGATGACGGAATCGTGTGATCTTCTCCGGGCTTCGTATCATTATAATAATTGATTTTTTCCATTTCCTTGGATAGTAGCCGAGACTTATGATTCCATTGAAGAGTTTACAGATGACCTTAATAGCACAGTATTGAAGTTCCATTATCATTTTTGTAGTTATTAGGTCACCACCTGGAGCCTTTTTTGGTTTTAGCTCCCTGATGACTTTTGTGATCTCGTTCGGCTGAAATGTAGTTGGCGTGGATTCAGTTTCGAGGTGGATTTGCGGAGGAACATAATCATTTGCTGCGGGGTTCGGCTGGAAGACGCCTCTGAGATGTAAGGCAAATGATTCGGCTCTATCTTTGTCGCTGCGGGCCCAGCACCCTGAAGAATTCATTATAGGGGTGACGGCTTGAATTGGAGAGCTTAGATTTGGGTGAGCCCTCCACAATGGATGCTTTGTACTAGATGGCGAGAGTTTTCCAATATATTTAAGTTGTTCATTTTCAGCTTCTTGATTCAGGGCCCGGTTTAGATTGCGAGTGGCTTCAGTAAGTCTTTTCTTTGAGCATGGCGATCTGCTGGTTTGCCAAGCTCGTCGCAGACGCCTCTTTTCCAGAACCAGCTGTTCAATTTGCTGGTTAGTTTTGAACTTCTTAAATTCCCCATCCTTCCGTTTAGGGGTTGAGATCCTGGCTGCTGTGACGAGTACCTCTTCCAGTGCGGCGGTGGAGCAGTCGATGTCCGCTTCGATATTTAGTTGGGGAGTTAGCTCAATGTGGGAACTCACATACTTTCTATATTTCATCCAGTTAGTGTTGTGCGACATCAGCCTGTGGGGGTGGTCCGCAATTTCTGGGCTTTGAAGAATTCTTATCAACAAAGGCGAGTGGTCAGATGAGAGATCCGGTAGTGCTATGGCGCTTATTAGATTGCGTGGGATGTTTTTTGTCACCGCGAAATCAATTAGATCTGGGATCTTGTTTGGGTCTGCAGGCCAATATGTGGGGCTACCAGGAGAAACGTAGTCGAGTTTATTGCTCACCTTTATAAGTGCATTATACAGTTGCCTTCCCTTGGGAGTCACGAGGCGTGATCCCCAGTGCGTGTGTTTGGCGTTGTAGTCTCCTGCGGCTATTAAGCGATCCCCCAGAGTGTTGAAGAAGTCCATGAATGACCTTCAGAGATATTTAATCGAGGTGGGCAGTAGACAGCGGCAATGCAGAGGTTGCCGTTTCCTGAGATCACTTTTATGGACGTGGCTTGCAGGTAATTTGTTGCAAACCTTTGATGAATGTGGTGTTTGATGCGTTCTCTGATTAAGATGCCCGTTCCGCCGTGGGCCTTGTCATCTGTGCGGTAAAAGGTATAACCTCTTATATGGAAGTTATATCTCCCTGTGAGGTGCGTTTCAACCAGCAGCATGGCGTCGATGTTATTTACGTTTAGGAATTGAGTTATTTCAAGCTTATGCCGTGAAATGCCGTTGGCATTCCACATGGATATACGTAGGTTAGTCATTTATTATTTGGACTGTTGTGCTACAAGCAACTGAATTACCATGTTCTGGTTCTGAACAAGGGTTTGCATGGTTGTTTTCATGAATGACATAAGTTCCATCATACTTTGTTGCACGGTGAACATCATAGATTCTAATTTGCTTTGCGGTTGCACTGGAACCTGCTAAGCATTTTCTGAGTGAGGCTGGGGCGAATTTTCCATGCCTGTTCTTAGTGCTTCGGCGTAGGAGATTCCCTTGGTTGTATCTAGATGCCAAAAAGATGATCTGGCTGCCTTGGCGAAATGTTGTTGGTGCGTAGCTAACGCTCGTCGCATGCGACTCTTCAGCTCCTTGTAGACCGCACAGCCTCTGTAGTTTGCCGTATGGTTTCCTCCACAGTTGCCACATTTTTTCATTTGGGGGTCTTCTTTGTTTGCGGGGCAGTTTACGGAGTTGTGGAAGTCTCCGCAGACTACGCAGACCGTCCGAAGTGTGCAGTATGTCTTGGTGTGTCCATACTCTTGGCAGTTTGTGCATTGAACAGGGCCGTTGCGTTTGTGAGGTTCTTCCACGGTGATTCTTCGATGCAGTAAGAGCTGCAGCTTTTAGATCGGGTGCACTTCGTTTTTCTTTAAGGCTTTGCTATCTGGTTCGAGCTCGACCTTGACAACAATTTTGCTAACATTTTTGGCACAGAAGCCCCTGGCCTTAAGGGCTTCTTGAATTTCAGAGGGGGTGACGTCAGGTTCTGCTCTTTAGTTGATAGGTGTAAAAGTTCTTTTTTGTGTCTTCCAGGTACTTAGACACAGCTCGGAAGTGTTCTTCAGACTTCGTTTGAACCTTTGTTTCGTGAATGTTCCCTTTAATAAGCGGAACAACATGGAAATTCTCGTCCCCGACCAGCGCAACAATTTTGTTGACCAGGGCGCTTGAACTTTTTTCCCTTACGTAAATAGGGGGTGGCTTAGGTTTCCTTTGGGTCTCCTGCCCCAACTCTGGTTGGTTGTTGTCCGCCTCTGCTAAGATGGAGAATCGGTTTTCATTGGAGCTCCTCGTTTGATCGGTGCTTTTGTTGGTTCGATTGATCTTTGGTTTATTGCCAACCGTGTTGGGTGGACTAAGCTTGCGCTTAATCTGGATGTAGCGGTCCATACCGGTCTGTATAGCCGGGACCGCTTGTTGCTTATCGAGGCTAACTGTTTTTGTTGCCATTTTATTTGGTTTAGCGGCCGTTGGGACCGAACTCGCAGTATTCGTAGTTGGTTTAATTATTGGTGGTGAGTTTGCTGCAGAAATGTTAGCACTGCTTATTGTTGGAGCTTCATTCAGCGAAGCCGGCGGTAATTGGTAACTCCATGATGCGGGAGTTGGGGTGAGCAAAGAGGGTGAGCAAGAGCTGGCTCTCTTGCTGTCGAAGGTCAGTAGAGTCGAGTTGCTCTTTGTCGACTTCTGATGTTGATCTATATCTCTAGTTGAGAAATAGGAGTAGCAAGCATTTCTTGGGTTGACGGAGCTTCTACGCTCATTCTTTTGATCGCTGCTCATTTTTTCGAGCTTGTTGTGCGTGGCACTTATTTGTTTAAATTAAATTAAATCAAATTTTGAATTTAATTTTGAAATTACGCGCCCAACGTTCGCACCTCAGCACTGGTCTTACAGTTGATGTGGCAACGCCACTCGCTCATGATCGCCCTCCGAGATAAGTTGGCAGCGCTGTCAGCTGTTTTATTAGCTGCAAAAATTGCAAACTTATATATTTTGCTAACCACCTGCAACACGCGGTCATTCAGCACGCCTAGGTTACGCGCAGAACTATGGCACAAGTCCACCGTTTGTTTTTGCAGATTTGCCGCTAATACTGTTTAGCACAACCACGTTAACACGAGATTTTCGCGCATCGCTATCGAAAGACGTCCGCTTCCACGAATGTGTAGACTTTTTTCCATAGTAAAAGCTCCCCAGGAAACGGCGGGCCAGTTTACGTACGAAACCTAGTAAAAGTTCTCTAAGCAGTGGAAGACGGAGGCATGTTGGCCGGGTGTAACCATGTCAGGGCAACGACCAACATCTCCGAGTAGTTATTTGTTTTTGTTATTTGTTTTTGGGGCTTTAATACCGGACGAGTTTTTGACTGAGGAGAGACTTATTAATGGCGTAACAGCACCCCAGCTTACCTATCTTATTTTAACAGTCGTAGTCAGCAACGTTTACGGTAGATCGTGTCATATATTTAGCTGTATATCAAGCAGAACCAAAAAAAAACAAGTCTTAAATAGAGCAATCCAAGTACGTAAATGAAGGGGGCAAAAAAGAAAGTGTTGTTTTAACCCGCCACCGGGAGAGTAACCCGATCGCGAACACAAGAAGAGGGTCGTGCACCGCGAAGTGCAAGTGCGGGAGACACCCCCCGACTATATGATAAGTGCCTCGTATAGAGTTTTCAAGAGAGTCTTCAAAACTTCGCAAAGCAGCCGGAAGAGGTAGCACACTTGTCCAAACAGATTGATGATGAAGCGCCGGAGGAATGGATTTACCACTAGGACCGCCTAGAGGACGCTTCAGAATGCTTCCACGGTACCAGGCAAGTTCAGAAGACCGTTCGGAGACTGCCGATAGGCGGAAAAGAGAACTATTGGATTTAGTAAGGCAAAGTAGAGATGCGCAATTGGAAATGATTGCTCATATAAACGCTTTGAAGAAGAAAGTGGCTGAGTTACAAACCTTTTCCGAACAACCAAGAATGGCGCCACCACCTGGACTACCCAGAAACCCCACGGATAGCTTTCTAAGACATCAAGATACCCCGACACCAGAACAAGTGTCGCAAAAATGTTTTAACAGCCAAATGCATCGGTTAAGGGAGCCCTGACGAACGACCACTCCGCAGCGGATAACGGAGACCAGCCGAGCAGAGACCAGCCACCAACTGCACCCCGAGCTAGATCGTAGTCTTACGTTTCAAGCGCCAACAGAAAGGGTGTTCGGCTAGATAAATGGAACTTAAAATTTAACGGAACCGGCCGCGGTATGACCGTTGAAAGTTTTTTATTCCGTGTAGAAAGACTACAAGAATTATATGGAATAAGCCGACAGCAAGTGTTCAGAGAATTTCATAGTCTGCTGTTCGGCGCAGCCAGCAAGTGGTATTGGCAACTCATGGAGGATCGAGCCGAGGATTACGATTTTGATTACTATTCGCTCACCAGGGAAATGAAACGCGTTTTTTCTACAACTTTATGAATTAACAGGGCAACCTGAACTCCCTTATGGGTGGGTTACTGTTGATGTCCCCAATAAGGTCTCTGGCAGAGCTTAAGAAGGAGGGGCTCAGAGTGGATCGTTGCTTAAGAAACCATGGGAAACCGATGCGAGGAAGACCGGTAAATGAGATCCAACGCTCAGAGAGGCAAGGAGGTATTCCCGTCGGTGTCCTTGTGAAAGAATTCCAACGCAGACCGGGAGACAGCCGCGAGTCCAACATTTGAAAAGAAGCAGAAGCATAAAAAAAAAAAAAATCACAACCGATAACACCGGCCGCAATAGTCAATACCCACACCCGTAGTCAATACCCGGGGTAATCGTCCGTACGTCAAATACCCTGGCTATTATCCGTCAGTCTATCGCCGGGAAGACTCAAGGAAAACTCCAGTCGAGAAGGAAAATGTCAAGGAGCAAGGACACTATCATCCTTTAAAAAAATAACAGGACTAACAAGGAACACACTTTAAAGGAAGATAGTTCCACGAAACTCTCAGGATGGACGGCAAGGAGTCTAAAGCCTCCGACAACACAGCAAATGTGATAAACACCGTGGAGGTTGTCGACCACAAGCAGGAAATAGAAGAAGTGCAACATACCCTGGAATTCATCGCTGCTTTACTGATCTTCCTGGCCTTATTAAAGATAGTGAAAATGTACAAGGGGGGTGCAACATACCCTGGAATTCATCGCTACTTTACTGATCCTCCTGGTTCTATTAAAGATAGTGAAAATGTACAAGAGATCCGTACAGCGGAGGAGGGACCATCACCATACCCTGAACAGGATTGCATCCGGTTTTCCACAATGTGCTTAATTAAAAATACTAACGGCAAAACAATTAAATAAAAGAACAAGTGAACCGGTGCATGGTCGTTAATGTGAACATCAGCGAAAACAAGAAACACTTTCCTAACAAGTGCTCACTTCAAGTGACTGCTATTCACTTCAAGTAGCCTGAAAGCTGAATAGCAGCCAAAGCGTGCCACAAAAGAAAAGAAACCCAACTCATTCATTCATTCACATATATGCATACTTCACTTAGTGTATTTTTATACCCGTTACTCGTAAAGTAAAAGGGTATACTAGATTCGTTGAAAAGTATGTAACAGGCAGAAGAAAGCGTTTCCGACCATATAAAGTATATATATTCTTGATCAGGATCAATAGCCGAGTCGATTTGGCCATGTCCGTCCGTCCGTCCGTCTGTCCGTCTGTCTGTCCGTATGAACGTCGAGATCTCAGGAACTACAAAAGCTAGAAAGTTGAGATTGGGCATACAGACTCCAGGGACATAGACGCAGCGCAATTTTCTCGAATCATGCTGCAACGCCCACTCTAACGCCCACAAACCGCACAAAGCTTTCACGCCCACACTTTTGAAAAATGTTTTGATATTTTTTCATTTTTGTATTAGTCTTGTAAATTTCTATCTACTTGCCAAAAAACTTTTGGCCACGCCCACTCTAACGCCCACAAACGGCAAAAAACTGTCCGTCGCACTTACACTAGCTGAGTAACGGGTATCAGATAGTCGGGGAACTCGACTATAGCGTTCTCTCTTGTTTTTATCTTTGCATGTTTATATCTTATTGTTGTACAGTTACAATTAATTGGTGCACGAAGGTATATGTATGTATCAATCACTATATATATATAGCAATACCCAGGATCCACACGTCGAGATCTCTTCGCTCCGGATTAAAGTGGGGTAAGTTTGACAGAACCCTGTTCCCGAGTTTTCTCTGTATTCATATATATACATATATTCTCGTGCTCATTTTATTTCTACACCATTAGTAAATATAAGGATATTTGTGTCAGGTTTAAAACAAAACTATTTTATTGTTAACCTCTTCCAGGCAATTTATTTCATGAATAGAAGTTGAATATTTTGTGTTCGATATTGTTTTAAATTACTAAAAATTACAGTTCAGCGGAGAGCAAAAACAAGAGCCCTCAAAGCGACGTATGTAATCGTGAATTTGCTTGGTGATGCATTCGATACTCCTCGCTAAAACAATTATAGCCAATTTATTATTAACTCGTAAAGTAAAAGGGTATAATAGATTCGTTGAAAAGTATGTAACAGGCAGAAGGAAGCGGTTCCGACCATATAAAGTATATATTCTTGATCAGGATCAATAGCCGAGTCGATCTGGCCATGTCTGCTGTCCGTCCGTCTGTCTGTCCGTATGAACGTCGAGATCTCAGGAACTATAAAAGCTAGAAAGTTGAGATTAAGCACACAGACTCCGGAGACATAGACGAAGCGCAAGTTTGTCGATTCATGTTGCCACTCTAACGCCCACAAACCGCCCAAATCTTTTACGCCCACACTTTTGAAAAATGTTTTGATATTTTTTTATAGGTCTTGTAAATTTATATCGATTTGCCAAAAAACTTTTTGCCACGCCCACAAACCGCCAAAAACTGTCAGTGTTGAAGACTCTCCTTCGCACTTCCACTAGCTGAGTAACGGGTATCAGATAGTCGGGGAACCCGACTATAGCATTCTCTCTTGTTAATTCTATTTTTGTATTACATGGCATTAGCCAACAATCTATTACTCAATAAAAATATGCTATTATTGTAACTACAACAAAATGAGTAGGTAAACATTTCCAGAAGGGGTTCTGACGCGAGAAGTGGAGTAGGTCAAAAACGATGAAATAACGTTTGACGGACAACCTTGACAAGAGGGGATCGTATTGCGCGGTCCGCGACGATCCATCAGGCATGCGGATGCATGAAGGGAAGGGAACGTGGCCGAAACATTGCCCGATGGACTGCTGACTGACGAACGGTACGAACTTTTTCAGGCACTACTAATATTTATTCTCGTTATGTTGGAGAGGTGAGGGGCTTACCAAGATCCCACGACCCAAAATCGACGATCTTACGCCGGCATCCTGGTGCCTGAACATCGGATGCCCCTTCCTCGGCCTGAGTCCTTTCCCAGGACACATGCACGAATACACCAACGAATACATTCCATCTTTTAATGTCCTAATTAATTTGACTATGTATAGAATATTGGACTTAAGTAGAATCAGTGCACGCTTACTATCTCTTTTACTATTTAGCATAATTTAAAGTCCCCAACTTCTGCAACCGAAATCACATGTAAATGGTTCAGAATAGAGGTATGAACAACTAAGTGCCGGTCGACGTTTTTTTTGTAATTAACGTGAATATAATTTGAGGGTGGCTCACGCTTCCAACGTATTAGGCCAAGTAGCCAGGTCGTAAGAGAAGCATAAGACCAAAGAAGATTTAGCATTTAGCGGTGCGGTGCGTGTATATCGTTTATTTGACTATATCGTGGGGGAACTGACCGGAAAACGTAAAATCGATGCTGCCCACGTACTAGGCTAAGGAGGGTCGTTCTCCAGTTCTCCAAGTTCTCCAAGTTCTCCAGTAGTTTGTAGTTCGGTGTTTGGGGTTTAATTTCTGCGATGAGTCTAGATTTGAGGGTGGGCCAATCTTCGATGTTCGGAAGCCCCAAAGATCTTGTTACTTGGCCGTCCAAGTTCCTTTCAATGGATCCAAGTAAGATCCTCTGTTGTGGCACATCACTAGTTGGGTAGAGTGAAATTACGTAGTCCACTCTGCTGACAAAGGTGTAGAGGGTTTCTGGATCTCCTTTGAATGGCATGACATCTTTAGTTACCGACGGGCTTCGGCAAGGTTATTATCGCTTAGTACCACGATTTGAGGTGCGGCAATATTTGGTTGCGACATTGTTATTGTAAATTTTAATTTTGTTTGAGCACACAACAAAAAATATTTATTTGGTTTCATTTATTTATTTATTTTTTGTTTTGTTTTTACTTATTGAAGAGTAAAAGGTTGTTTAAATTAAATTTAAATTTGTTTGTTGTAACTTTTAAGTTTGTTTCAGTACACAAAAATAATATTTATTTGGTTTATTTTTATTATTTTTGTTTTTAATTATTTAAGAGTCAAAGTTTGTTTAAATTTAATTTAAATTTGTTTATTGTATTGGTTTTAACTTCTAGTTGCCTTTGGACTTAATGGTTTTGTTTAGTTTTTGTTTCACTTCCACTTTGTTTTTTGGACAACCGAATTGGAATTATAATCCAAGTTGAAGAGATTTTGCGTATCGCGTTGGGATATTTTTCGAAAACCGGATTATAAAATTTAATTTATTTTCCAATCGAGGTTCTTTTTTCGGATACTTTTTTGTATCCTACCGACTGCGCCAGTAAAATGTTTTTATTACACTGAGCCGAATTAATGTCTCGTCCCGCTGACTAAAGACAACGCTAAGAATATTAAATAAAAAGATCGAAGAAAAGTATTTTTCAAGACTTTATTTATTAACTCTCAGCTTAAGACTGATTCAGGTGATACAAAATATTTCTTATGAGGCCCTTATTTCACATTTATTCGGGATGGAAGCAAGCTCTCCCGCTTGTGGTAGTATGTGTTTGTATGTAGGGAGAGCGGCATCGCTTACTCCGGGTGCAAGTGTTTATATCGTGGGATCAACATATTCACATGTACTGGCTATGTGAATATGTCACTATATTAAATTTGGAATTCGTGGGATCTGATATTCAGCATATTCTTAAATGCTGGCTATGTGAATATGTCACTATATACCTTCGTGCACAAATTAGTTGTAACCGTACAACAATAAGATATACACAAACAAAGATAAAAAATACACTAAGTGAAGTATGCATATATATGAATGAATGAATGAGTTGGGTTTCTTTTCTTTTGTGGCACGCTTTGTCTGCTTTTCAGCTTTCAGGCTACTTGAAGTGAATAGCAGTCACTTGAAGTGAGCACTTGTTAGGAAAGTCTACGGTGTTGCTGTTTTCGCTGATGTTCACATTAACGGCCATACACCGGTTCACTTGATCTTTTATTTAATTGTTTTGCCGTTAGTATTTTCAATTAAGCACATTGTGGGAAACCGGATGCAATCCTGTCCAGGGTATGGTGATGGTCCCTCCTCCGCTGTACGGATCTCTTGTACATTTTCACTATCTTTAATAGAGCCAGGAAGATCAGTAAAGCAGCGATGAATTCCAGGGTAGGTTGCACTTCTTCTATTTCCTGCTTGTGGTCGACAACCTCCACGGTGTTTATCACATTTGCTGTGTTGTCGGAGGCTTTAGACTCCTTGCCGTCCATCCTGAGAGTTTCGTGGAACTATCTTTCTTTAAAGTGTGTTCCGTTTTAGTCCTGTTATTTTTTTAAAGGATGATAGCGTCCTTGCTCCTTGACATTTTTCTCCTCGATTGGAGTTATCCTTGAGTCTTCCCGGCGATAGACTGACGGATAACTGCAAGGGTATTTGACGTACGGACGATTACCCCGGGCATTGAATACAGGTGTGGGTATTGACTATTGCGGCTGCTCACCGGATCATCGGAGACTCATTCATTGTCGACTTGCATTTTTTTTGTGGCAATCCAACTGAGTCAACGCGATGATAGTACCCCTTCCCCAGCTTTTAGATTCTGGTTTTGAATTTTCAAAGTCTTACGATCTCACGAAAAGGGTGTACGCAACAGGCTCGAAGTGATCGATGCATTTATGCATGGAATGACTTCGCAAAAGAAAACCGTACGCCATTTTCTTTTATATTTGTTGTTTTTTTTTAAGTAGACTTTCTTTTCTTGTTCCTACTATGCGCCCATAAGCGTGTGGCTTCGACCCACGACACTCTGCTTACTGCGCTAGTCGGGCATTCTGTAAAGATAGATGTTATCAGTTTTGATCAGTTTTTTTTTTTTTTTTAAGCTTCTGCTTCTTTTCAAATGTTGGACTCGCGGCTGTCTCCCGGTCTGCGTTGGAATTCTTCCACAAGGACACCGTCGGAAATACGTCCTTGCCTCTCTGAGCGTTGGATCTCATTTACTGGTCTTCCTCGCATCGGTTTCCCATGGTTTCTTAACCAACGATCCACTCTGAGCCCCTCCTTCTTAAGCTCTGCCAGAGACCTTATTGGGGACATCAACAGTAACCCACCCATATGGGAGTTCAGGTTGTCCTTCAAAAGTTCTACAAATTCATCCTCGGCGATCTTGTGTTCTAAGTTAAAGTGTAAGTTGTGCATGTTGGAGACATAATCGCTGAAGGACTTGGTATACCCTTGTTTCCTCTCCATTAATTCGTTGATCTTCATTAAGTTGTAGAAAAAACGCGTTTCATTTCCCTGGTGAGCGAATAGTAATCAAAATCGTAATCCTCGGCTCGATCCTCCATGAGTTGCCAACCATGAGTTGTAGTCTTTCCACACAGAATAAAAAACTTTCAACAGTCATACCGCGGCCGGTTATTTAAATTTTAAGTTCCATTTATCTAGCCGAACACCCTTTTGTGTTGGCGCTTGAAACGTAAGACTACGATCTAACTCGGTGTGCAGTTGGTGGCTGGTCTCTGCTCGGCTGGTCTCCGGTATCCGCTGCGGAGTGGCCGTTCGTCAGGGCTCCCTTAACTGATGCATTTGGCTGATAAAACATTTTTGCGAGACTTGTTCTGGTGTCGGGGTATCTTGATGTCTTAGAAAGCTATCCGTGGGGTTTCTGGGTAGTCCAGGTGGTGGCGCCATTCTTGGTTGTTCGGAAAAGGTTTGTAACTTAGCCACTTTCTTCTTCAAAGCGTTTATATGAGCGATCATTTCCAATTGCGCATCTCTACTTTGCCTTACTAAATCCAATAGTTCTCTTTCCCGCCTATCGGCAGTCTCCGAACGGTCTTTTGAACTTGCCTGGTACCGTGGAAGCATTCTGAAGCGTCCTCTAGGCGGTCCTATTGGTAAATCCATTCCTCCGGCGCCTAATCATCAATCTGTTTGGACAAGTGTGCTACCTCTTCCGGCTGGTTTTCGAAGTTTTAAAGACTCTCTTGATTAAGTGCCTCATATAGTCGGGAGTGTCTCCCGCACTTGCACTTCGCGGTGCACGACCCTCTTCTTGTGTTCGCGATCGGGTTACTCTCCCGGTGGCGGGTTGAAACAACACTTTTTTTTTGGCCCCCTTCATTTACGTACTTGGATTGCTCTATTTAAGACTTGTTTTTTTCTGTTCTGCTTGATATGCAGCTAAATATATGACACGATCTACCGTGAACGTTGCTGACTAAAACTGTTAAAATAAGATAGGTAAGCTGGGGTGCTGTTACGCCATTAATAAGTCTCTCCTCAGTCAAAAACTCGTCCGGTATTTAAGCCCCAAAAACAAATTACAAAAACAAATAACTACCCGGAGATGTTGGTCGTTGCCCTGACATGGTTACACCCGGCCAACATGCCTCCGTCTTCCACTGCTTAGGGAACTTTTACTAGGTTTCGTACGTGAACTGGCCCGCCTTTTCCTGGGGAGCTTTTACTATGGTTTTGTACGTGAACTGGCCCATCTTTTCCAGGGGAGCTTTTACTTGGTTCCATATGTGAGCTGGCACACCTACTCTTGGAGAGCTTTTACAATGGCTTCATATGTGAACTGGTCCACCTAAGACAGTGTATGTCCAAAAACGCCATCCCGCCAGTCGTCGGAAAATCAGGCTGTTTGACCGATATTTGCGGACTCCACAACCTGCTGCTATTTGACCGATACGTTCGGACTCCACAACAGTTTTCCTCTTTTCCTGGCCATGTGCCTCACAAACAACCTGGCTACTTGGCCTAGTACGCCGGCAGCGTGAATCAAAGAAACTGAAATCGTCCCCCGCCCAAAATTAGTCATGGAAACCCGCAAAGAGTAGAGCCCCCAAAACAACCCTCCTTAGCCTAGTACGTGGGCAGCATCGATTTTACGTTTTCCGGTCAGTTCCCCCACGATATAGTCAAATAAACGATATACCCGCACCGCACCGCTAAATGCTAAATCTTCTTTGGTCTTATGCTTCTCTTACGACCTGGCTACTTGGCCTAATACGTTGGAAGCGTGAGCCACCCTCAAATTACATTCACGTTAATTACAAAAAAACGACGATCGGCACTTAGTTGTTCGATGTTATAACAAGGAAGTCTCCCACATTTTTGATTTAAGGAATTCTTTTCAAACCGATTTTTCTAATGACAAAACATAGGACCTACGATTTAAAAAGGATAATAAACGAAAGTCACCTCAAAATCATACCTCTATTCTGAACCATTTACACGTGATTTCGGTTGCAGAAGTTGGGGACTTTAATTTATGCTAAATAGTAAAAGAGTTAGTAAGCGTGCACTGATTCTACTTAAGTCCAATATTCTATACATAGTCAAATTAATTAGGACATTACAAGATGAATTGTATTCGTCGGTGTATTCGTGCCTGTGTCCTGGGAAAGGACTCAGGCCGAGGGAGGGGCATCCGATGTTCAGGCACCAAGATGCCGGCGTAAGATCGTCGAATTTGGGTCGTGGGATCTTGGTAAGCCCCTTACCTCTCCAACATAACAAGCGGTAGCTTGATCGTAAAACGATCGGGCAATGTTTCGGACACGTTCCCTTCCCTTCATGAATCCGCATGCCTGATGGATAGTCGCGGGCCGCGCAATACGATTCCCTCTTGTCAAGGTTGTCCGTCAAACGTTATTTCATCGTTTTCGACCTACTCCACTTCTCGCGTCAATAAGAGCATAGTTTTATTGAGTAATAGATTGTTGGCTAGTGCCATGTAATACAAAAATAGAATTAACAAGAGAGAATGCTATAGTCGGGTTCCCCAACTATCTGATACCCGTTACTCAGCTAGTGGAAGTGCGAAGGAGAGTCTTCAACACTGACAGTTTTTGGCGGTTTGTGGGCGTTAGAGTGGGCGTGGCAAAAAGTTTTTTGGCAAATCGGTATAAATTTACAAGACCTAGACAAAAATGAAAAAATATTAAAACATTTTTCAAAAGTGTGGGCGTAACAGTTTTGGGCGGTTTGTGGGCGTTAGAGTGGCAACATGAATCGACAAACTTGCGCTGCTCCTATGTCTCTGGAGTCTGTGTGCTTAATCTCAACTTCCTAGCTTTTATAGTTCCTGAGATCTCGGCGTTCATACGGACAGACAGACGGACGGACAGACGGACGGACGGACAGACGGACGGACAGACGGACATGGCCAGATCGACTCGGCTATTGATCCTGATCAAGAATATATATACTTGATATGGTCGGAACCGCTTCCTTCTGCCTGTTACATACTTTTCAACGAATCTAGTATACCCTTTTACTCTACGAGTAACGGGTATAAAAAGCTAGCATAAAAAAATTATGATAAATTGGCTAAAATTTTTTTAGCGAGGAGTATCGAATCCATCACCAAGCAAATTCACGACTACATACGTCGCTCTGAGGGCTCTTGTTTTTGCATAACAAAAACAAGGCGGATACTCGCTGCTGAAAAGTAATTTTTATTAATTTAAAACAATATCGAACACAAAATATTCAACTTCTATTAATGAAATAAATTGCCTGGAAGAGGCTAACAATAAAATAGTTTTCTTTAAACCTGACACAAATATCCTTATATTTACTAATGGTGTAGAAATAAAATGAGCACGAGAATATGTGTATATATATGAATATAGAGAAAACTCGGGAACAGGGTTCTGTCAAACATACCCCACCTTAATCCGGAGCGATGAGATCTTGACGCGTTGGATCCTGGGTATTGCTATAGTGATTGAGTAATACATACATATACCTTCGTTCACCAATTAATTGTAACCGTACAACAATAAGATATAAACAAACAAAGATAAAAAAAATACACTAAGTGAATCATGCATATATATGAATGAATGAATAAGTTGGGTTTCTTTTCTTTTGTGGCACGCTTTGGCTGCTATTCAGCTTTCAGGCTACTTGAAGTGAATAGCAGTCACTTGAAGTGAGCACTTGATAGGAAAGTCTACGGTGTTGCTTGTTTTCGCTGATGTTCACATTAACGGCCATGCACTGGTTCACTTGTTCTTTTATTTAATTGTTTTGCCGTTAGTATTTTCAATTAAGCACATTGTGGGAAACCGGATGCAATCCTGTCCAGGGTATGGTGATGGTCCCTCCTCCGCTGTACGGATCTCTTGTACATTTTCATTATCTTTAATAGAGCCAGGAAGATCAGTTAAGCAGCGATGAATTCCAGGGTAGGTTGCACCCCTTTTATTTCCTGCTTGTGGTCGACAACCTCCACGGTGTTCATCACATTTGCTGTGTTGTCGGAGGCTTTAGACTCCTTGCCGTCCAACCTGAGAGTTTCGTGGAACTATCTTCCTTTAAAGTGTCTTCCTTTTTAGTCCTGTTATTTTTTTAAAGGATGATAGCGTCCTTGCTCCTTGACATTTTTCTTCTCGACTGGAGTTATCCTTGAGTCTTCCCGGCGATAGACTGACGGATAACTGCCAGGGTATTTGACGTACGGACGATTACCCCGGGCATTGACTACGGGTGTGGGTATTGACTATTCCGGCCGCTCACCGGATCATCGGAGACTCATTCATTGTCGACTTGCATTTTTTTTGTCGCAATCCAACTGAGTCAACGCGATGATAGTACCCCTTCCCCTTCTTTTAGATTCTGGGTTTGAATTTTCAAAGTCTTACGATCTCACGAAAAGGGTGTACGCAACAGGCTCGAAGTGATCGATGCGTTTACGCATGGAATGACTTCGGAAAAGAAAACCGTACGCCATTTTCTTTTATATTTGTTGTTTTTATACCCGTTACTCGTAGAGTAAAAGGGTATACTAGATTCGTTGAAAAGTATGTAACAGGCAGAAGGAAGCGTTTCCGACCATATAAAGTATATATATTCTTGATCAGGATCAATAGCCGAGTCGATTTGGCCATGTCCGTCTGTCCGTCCGTCTGTCCGTCCGTCTGTCCGTCTGTCTGTCCGTATGAACGTCGAGATCTCAGGAACTACAAAAGCTAGAAAGTTGAGATTAGGCATACAGACTCCAGGGACATAGACGCAGCGCAAGTTTGTCGAATCATTCTGCCACGCCCACTCTTACGCCCACAAACCGCCCAAAACTGCGACGCCCACACTTTTGAAAAATGTTTTAATATTTTTTCATTTTTGTTCTCGTCTTGTAATTTTCTATCGATTTGCAAAAAAACTTTTTGCCACGCCCACTCTAACGCCCACAAACCGCCCAAAACTGCCACGCTCACACTTTTGAAAAATGTTTTAATATTTTTTCATTTTTGTATTGGTCTTGAAAATTTCTATCGATTTGCAAAAAAACTTTTTGCCACGCCCACTCTAACGCCCACAAACTGCCCAAAGCTGTCACGCCCACACTTTTGAAAAATGTTTTGATATTTTTTCATTTTTCATTCTGAAGCGTCCTCTAGGCGGTCCTTGTGGTAAATCCATTCCTCCGGCGCTTCATCATCAATCTGTTTGGACAAGTGTGCTACCTCTTCCGGCTGGTTTTCGAAGTTTTAAAGACTCTCTTGATTAAGTGCCTCATATAGGGTGTCTCCCGCACTTGCACTTCGCGGTGCACGACCCTCTTCTTGTGTTCGCGATCGGGTTACTCTCCCGGTGGCGGGTTGAAACAACACTATCTTTTTGGCCCCCTTCATTTACGTACTTGGATTGCTCTATTTAAGACTTGTTTTATTCTGTTCTGCTTGATATGCAGCTAAATATATGACACGATCTACCGTGAACGTGCTGTTACGCCATTAATAAGTCTCTCCTCAGTCAAAAACTCGTCCGGTATTTAAGCCCCAAAAACAAATTACAAAAACAAATAACTACCCGGAGATGTTGGTCGTTGCCCTGACATGGTTACACCCGGCCAACATGCCTCCGTCTTCCACTGCTTAGGGAACTTTTACTAGGTTTCGTACGTGAACTGGCCCGCCTTTTCCTGGGGAGCTTTTACTATGGTTTTGTACGTGAACTGGCCCATCTTTTCCAGGGGAGCTTTTACTTGGTTCCATATGTGAGCTGGCACACCTACTCTTGGAGAGCTTTTACAATGGCTTCATATGTGAACTGGTCCACCTAAGACAGTGTATGTCCAAAAACCCCATCCCGCCAGTCGTCGGAAAATCAGGCTGTTTGACCGATATTTGCGGACTCCACAACCTGCTGCTATTTGACCGATACGTTCGGACTCCACAACAGTTTTCCTCTTTTCCTGGCCATGTGCCTCACAAACAACCTGGCTACTTGGCCTAGTACGCCGGCAGCGTGAATCAAAGAAACTGAAATCGTCCCCCGCCCAAAATTAGTCATGGAAACCCGCAAAGAGTAGAGCCCCCAAAACAACCCTCCTTAGCCTAGTACGTGGGCAGCATCGATTTTACGTTTTCCGGTCAGTTCCCCCACGATATAGTCAAATAAACGATATACCCGCACCGCACCGCTAAATGCTAAATCTTCTTTGGTCTTATGCTTCTCTTACGACCTGGCTACTTGGCCTAATACGTTGGAAGCGTGAGCCACCCTCAAATTACATTCACGTTAATTACAAAAAAACGACGATCGGCACTTAGTTGTTCGATATTATAACAAGGAAATCTCCCACATTTTTGATTTAAGGAATTCTTTTCAACCCGATTTTTCTAATGACAAAACAAAGGACCTACGATTTAAAAAGGATAATAAACGAAAGTCACCTCAAAATCATATCTCTATTCTGAACCATTTACACGTGATTTCGGTTGCAGAAGTTGGGGACTTTAATTTATGCTAAATAGTAAAAGAGTTAGTAAGCGTGCACTGATTCTACTTAAGTCCAATATTCTATACATAGTCAAATTAATTAGGACATTAAAAGATGGAATGTATTCGTCGGTGTATTCGTGCCTGTGTCCTGGGAAAGGACTCAGGCCGAGGGAGGGGCATCCGATGTTCAGGCACCAAGATGCCGGCGTAAGATCGTCGAATTTGGGTCGTGGGATCTTGGTAAGCCCCTCACCTCTCCAACATAACAAGCGGTAGCTTGATCGTAAAACGATCGGGCAATGTTTCGGACACGTTCCCTTCCCTTCATGCATCCGCATGCCTGATGGATAGTCGCGGGCCGCGCAATACGATCCCCTCTTGTCAAGGTTGTCCGTCAAACGTTATTTCATCGTTTTTGACCTACTCCACTTCTCGCGTCAATAATAGCATAATTGTATTGAGTAATAGATTGTTGGCTAGTGCCATGTAATACAAAAATAGAAATAACAAGAGAGAATGCTATAGTCGGGTTCCCCAACTATCTGATACCCGTTACTCAGCTAGTGGAAGTGCGAAGGAGAGTCTTCAACACTGACAGTTTTTGGCGGTTTGTGGGCGTTAGAGTGGGCGTGGCAAAAAGTTTTTTGGCAAATTGATATAAATTTACAAGACCTAGACAAAAATGAAAAAATATCAAAACATTTTTCAAAAGTGTGGGCGTAACAGTTTTGGGCGGTTTGTGGGCGTTAGAGTGGCAACATGAATCGACAAACTTACGCTGCTCCTATGTCTCTGGAGTCTGTGTGCTTAATCTCAACTTCCTAGCTTTTATAGTTCCTGAGATCTCGGCGTTCATACGGACAGACAGACGGACGGACAGACGGACGGACGGACGGACGGACGGACAGACGGACGGACAGACGGACATGGCCAGACCGACTCGGCTATTGATCCTGATCAAGAATATATATACTTTATATGGTCGGAACCGCTTCCTTCTGCCTGTTATATACTTTTCAACGAATCTAGTATACCCTTTTACTCTACGAGTAACGGGTATAAAAAGCTAGCAAAAATTATGATAAATTGGCTAAAATTTTTTTAGCGAGGAGTATCGAATCCATCACCAAGCAAATTCACGACTACATACGTCGCTCTGAGGGCTCTTGTTTTTGCATAACAAAAACAAGGCGGATACTCGCTGCTGAAAAGTAATTTTTATTAATTTAAAACAATATCGAACACAAAATATATAACTTCTATTAATGAAATAAATTGCCTGGAAGAGGCTAACAATAAAATAGTTTTCTTTAAACCTGACACAAATATCCTTATATTTACTAATGGTGTAGAAATAAAATGAGCACGAGAATATGTGTATATATATGAATATAGAGAAAACTCGGGAACAGGGTTCTGTCAAACATACCCCACTTTAATCCGGAGCGATGAGATCTCGACGCGTTGGATCCTGGGTATTGCTATAGTGATTGAGTAATACATACATATACCTTCGTTCACCAATTAATTGTAACCGTACAACAATAAGATATAAACAAACAAAGATAAAAAAAATACACTAAGTGAATCATGCATATATATGAATGAATGAATGAGTTGGGTTTCTTTTCTTTTGTGGCACGCTTTGGCTGCTATTCAGCTTTTAGGCTACTTGAAGTGAATAGCAGTCACTTGAAGTGAGCACTTGTTAGGAAAGTCTACGGTGTTGCTTGTTTTCGCTGATGTTCACATTAACGGCCATGCACCGGTTCACTTGTTCTTTTATTTAATTGTTTTGCCGTTAGTATTTTCAATTAAGCACATTGTGGGAATCCGGATGCAATCCTGTCCAGGGTATGGTGATGGTCCCTCCTCCGCTGTACGGATCTCTTGTACATTTTCACTATCTTTAATAGAGCCAGTAAATCAGTAAAGCAGCGATGAATTCCAGGGTAGGTTGCACCCCTTCTATTTCCTGCTTGTGGTCGACAACCTCCACGGTGTTTATCACCTGTTATTTTTTTAAAGGATGATAGGGTCCTTGCTCCTTGACATTTTTCTTCTCGACTGGAGTTATCCTTGAGTCTTCCCGGCGATAGACTGACGGATAACTGCCAGGGTATTTGACGTACGGACGATTACCCCGGGCATTGACTACGGGTGTGGGTATTGACTATTGCGCCGCTCACCGGATCATCGGAGACTCATTCATTGTCGACTTGCATTTTTTTTGTCGCAATCCAACTGAGTCAACGCGATGATAGTACCCCTTCCCCTGCTTTTAGATTCTGGGTTTGAATTTTCAAAGTCTTACGATCTCACGAAAAGGGTGTACGCAACAGGCTCGAAGTGATCGATGCGTTTACGCATGGAATGACTTCGCAAAAGAAAACCGTACGCCATTTTCTTTTATATTTGTTGTTTTTTTTTAGTAGATTTTCTATTCTTGTTCTTACTATGCGCCCATAAACGTGTGGCTTCGACCCACGACACTCTGCTGACTGCGCTAGTCGGGCATTATGTAAAGATAGATGTTATCGGTTGTGATCTGTTTTTTTTTTATGCTTCTGCTTCTTTTCAAATGTCGGACTCGCGGCTGTCTCCCGGTCTGCGTTGGAATTCTTCCACAAGGACACCGTCGGGAATACGTCCTTGCCTCTCTGAGCGTTGGATCTCATTTGCTGGTCTTCCTCGCATCGGTTTCCCATAGTTTCTTAACCAACGATCCACTCTGAGCCCCTCCTTCTTAAGCTCTGCCAGATCCCTTATTGGCGACATCAACAGTAACCCACCCATATGGGAGTTCAGGTTGTCCTTCAAAAGTTCTACAAATTCATCCTCGGCGATCTTGTGTTCTAAGTTAAAGTGTAAGTTGTGCATGTTGGAGACATAATCGCTGAAGGACTTGTTATACCTGAAAAATCGGAAGAGTTTTCCCGAAGAAAAATGTATTACGAAATTTGGACTGGCGGCTAGCAAAAAGAGACGAAAGGTTCGATTCTAATACGTTTATTTGCGCGGGCGCCGCTAGCGGCTTCGACTTAAACTTTATGACTGTCTAAGCTTCACGGTTATGCTCACGAAACGACTGATCCCACGGGCCACACCAAATTTTTCTCTGACCATAAAGCTTCTCAGTAGAAGAGTAATCCAGTGAGCACAACTACAATTAAGCTCTAATGTCAGCTGTTATGCTATGTTTACATTTCATATCTAAGTTTACAAATTACAAGTATTTCTTTTTAACATAAATTACTGCTCCAACATTCCGGCCCCGTTAAAGGCCTCCGGCTCTTTGATCTCCTCAACAGGAGCAGTATGCACTGGCAGCAATGCCAGCTTGTGGATGGCGCGCTTGATGACGCCTCCTGACATCCGAACTTCCGCCACACGCACTCTACCGTCCTCGCCTGCTGTTGTTGCCACCACGCGGCCTGTTAGCCACCGCTGCGGGGGCACGTTGTCCTCGTGGACGCCCACTAGGGAACCGACCTCCAGATCGCGGCATCCGACGCTCCATTTGTTGCGCTGCTGCAGGCTGGCGATGTAGTCCTTGGACCAGCTGTCCCAAAACTGCTGCTTGAGAGCGGACAGCATTCGCCACCGCTTCAAATACGCGCAACTGGCCTTGCTGCAAACTCCTCCTGTGCCGGATTCTTGCGGCAGCGTGATCAGAGGCTGCCCGATTAGTAGGTGTCCTGGTGTTAGGGCCTCTCCATCGTTGGGATCGTTGCCCGGCGACGCGATTGGACGCGAATTGAGCAGCGCCTCCACCTCGACCAGGTGGTTGCTCAACTCGTCCATTGTGAGCTTGGCGTTGCCGACTCCTCGCAGCAACCGGGTTTTGACGGACTTGACTGCTGCTTCCCAAAGTCCTCCGAAGTGTGGTGACCTCGGCGGTATGAAACACCACTCGACGCCTCTCTGAGCCGCGTATCCGCCCAGCTCGTCCCGACTGCGGTGAAACGCTTCGCTCAGCTCCTTCAGCACGTTGCACGCTCCTACGAAATTCGAGGCGTTGTCGCTGTACACTTTCTCCGGCAGCCCTCTCCTCCCGACGAACCTTTTAAAGACGGATAAGAAGCTGTCAGTGGATAGGTCGACAACAAGTTCAAGGTGAACAGCCTTTGACGAAAAGCACACAAAAACGGCCACATAAGTTTTGATAGGAGGTCTACCACGGACCTTTAAGGACACATAAAATGGACCACAAAAATCTACTCCGCAAACTAGAAAGGGGCGCTCCATTCGGACCCTATCGACTGGCGAATTGCCCATTATCTGGCTCATCAGCACTGGTTTATACCGGAAACAGTGAACGCAGCTACGGACAATTTTCGTACATGCTTTTCGCGCATTGATCAGCCATATCTGTTGCCTCAAAAGTGAAACCATCACCTTGACACTAGCATGGTAATGAGTCCGATGCAGGTTGCGAAGAAATAGCGAAACAAATTCTGACTTTGAGGACAGTAATAGTGGAAACTTCGCAACATACGGAATTGGTGCATTTAGCAATCTCCCCCCAACTCGGATTAAGTTGAACTTCACACCTTCTAAATCGCTGGTATGTATAAAAGGATTTAAAAGTTGTAGATGTGGGCTTAAACATTCAGACTTCTCCAACTTTACGTATTCTGAACTGAACTCCGCCTTTTGAAATATTTGGACCATCCTAAGAAACGACAGCTTCAGTTCGTTAGCCGAAATGACGACTTCGCGTTGACGCTTCTTCCTTTGAATGAATCGATTAACGTAGGCCATGATCCGTAAGAGTTTACTAAATGATGAACATCTTCCAACAAGCTCAATAAAGACATTCGGTTGGTTTTTTGTGACGGAACATACTGCCACGCTTTTTTTGTTCTCAGAAAACTGTAACTAAATCAGCCGGATTTTCTTCCGTGGGCACATGACGCCAAACTACATTCTCTGTGAGTTCTTGAATTTCAAAGACTGTATTTGCGACAAATGTTGCTAGAGTTGATGGATCCCTCTTTAACCAGTATAATGTGACTTGTGAATCCGACCAGAAGTTAATGCTTTCAAGCTCCAATTTGTTAAGCAAAGGAGATACTTGAGACCATAATTTGGCCAGCAGATGAGCTGCACACAGCTCGAGCCTTGGAATTTACTTTGTGTATAGTGGGGACACTCTAGACTTTGCGGTTAGAAGTCTTGATAACCTATTTGTCCCAGCCACGGTACGAATATAAATGCAACAGCCGTAGGCGTGGCTCGATGCATCCGTGGATTTGAACAGTGTCATAGCCAGACAGACAGATATATCGAGGAATAGAGATCTTGTCAATTGCTAGTAAATTCTGCTTAAATTTGTTCCAACTGGTATGCAAGTTCATGGGAACCGATTCGTCCCAATCTAATTTCTGTCGCCACAGTTCCTGAAGCAAGATTTTTGCTCGTGTAATCAATGGACATAATAATCCCAAAGGGTCAAACAAACGAGCTGGGACGGACAAAATGTTGCGTTTAGTTGGTGGTAAGGACTGAAACGAATCCTCCAAGCAATAATGAAACGCATCATTTTGAGGGTTCCATCTCATCCCAAGCGTTTTAACGGATTCAGAAGTGTTAAATATAAGAGATTTTTCTGATCCCTGGTTGTTCATTAAACTTGGGTGATTTGTTGCTCATTTGGCTAGATGAAAACCCCCTAACTCCAAAACCTTCGTCACTTCTTTGCGAATTACCTCCAACTCTTCAATACTGTTCGCTCCGGTGAGCATATCGTCGACATAGAAGACATGTGTGAAGACATAGACATGTGTCCAAGGTTAAGATACTCTCTCATAAACTCCTGATACATGTCATGTAACTCGCGATAATTTGCAAGCTTGCGTTCCAATGCAAGAAATCTGGGCATTGTCGATTCGAAGGATAAGCCTAAGACACTCGGATCTTTCTTAAATGGCAACTTCACCTCAAAACGAGCAGACGAAAGCCTATGTACGGTTTGCTCAAAATGCTGCTCAAGCAAGTTGTTCAGCTGTATAAACAGCCTTCGATCTCTCAGGAACGTGTTCCAATTCCCAAAATCGTTCCACAAGAGAGTCGAGAGAACTTACATTTTCATTGCCAAAGACGCAGCATACCTGAGCGTTCTTCGATGCGCGCTGAGTGAACTTTCCCGAAACAATCCATCCTAGTAAAGTTTTCTGAAGTGAAGGATGTTCAGAACCCAATTTTATTTGGCCTACGCTCAAAAGATCGAAATAGGATTCTGCGCCAATCAGTAAGTCCACTTTTGCGGGCTTGTGAAAGCGAGGGTCTGCCGGTTCAATGTTTGCCGGAATTCTCCATTGGGCACAATTGACTTCGTGATCGGGTTGATAAGATGAAATTGATCTTAACACCCAAAAATTGGTAGCGAAACTATGAGCATTGACGCGAGAATGAATTGACGTGTGGACTTTGTGCCGTACTACCGAGTCGTTTTTCCCTACAGTAGTTATATTTAGATATGATTCTTGCCTGTGTAACCGCAAACGCTGTGCGAAGTCCTCTGCCATAAAATTGATTTGAGATCCTGAATTTAACAGCGCTCGTGCTAATTGAAACTGTCCAAATCTATCCCGTACTTTAACGACAGCAGTAGCAAGAATAACTTGGTCAGTACTAGCAACATGACAAGAATGGGCTTGCTTATTATGATCAACTGCTACTGAAGGTGCCTGGACATGCACTTGAGGAACTGATCCCGACGAAAATGGTTGCTGCTCCACCCCGTATCTGTGAAGAAGTGTGTTGTAAGGCTTAGAGCAAACACGACACTTTGTTGCTTTGCACTTCTTCCCTGGATGACCTGGATTTAAACAATTTATGCACAACCGATTGTGTTTTGTAAAATCGAACCGCTGAATCACCGATAAAGCCATGAAAGGTTGACAACTGCCTAAACTGTGATTTGTGGCTAAGCAATATCAACACTTTGAATCCGGTCTGCGGTCTGTCTGTGTGCATGAGAAGGAGGATTTGGAATATCCCTTATTGGCAACTTGGCTAGGCTTCCCTTTACTTTTGGTTGACTCCTCAGCAGCTAGATGTTGATATCTTCAATTCAATTGAATCGCACAATCGGACCACGTCGGTAGCGTGTTATAATCAAGCTGTTCTTCAAATCGGGATTTTGTAGTGTGATCTACCTTGGACATTGCAATGTGAATAAAAATTGCGTTATTTATGTCCTTTTCACTACCCAACGACTGTAATGACGAATAAAGGGCCGATATTTCGTCAATAAGGGACCTCAAGCCTGATGCAGATGGTTTCGATACTTGAGGGAGGTCAAACAATTGAGAAATTGTGTCAAAAAAAATCAAGCATTTATTGTCGTAAACGTTTTTCAGACTAGCCAATGCTTTCTCATAATTTAAACCCGAAATTTGAAACGCCTTGACAGTTCCCAATGCATCGTCTGTTAGACATGTCAGCAAATGGTTGAATTTTTCGATATTTGTTAGAGACGGGTCATTATGCACTAAGCTCTCGAAAAGACTTATAAAATTTTAAAGTCGGAATGTTTTCCACTGAATTTGGGCAAATTCATTTTTGGTAAATAGGACGAATGACGAAACCCACTGTTATCCCCGTGACTAAGTCTCGGAGCCTCGACTCGACTCATTGCCGACCGATATAAAGCCTTTGTGATAATGCACATATCCTCGACAGACGCTCTTAAATCATTTCCTGGGTTTAGCACATCAATGTCTGACTGAATATCCATTATTTTTTCACAATATGTTTCGAGAAGTTGCATTCGGTATTCCAGTTGAAAACTATCGAACGATATAGTTATACCCGTTACTCGTAGAGTAAAAGGGTATACTAGATTCGTTGAAAAGTATGTAACAGGCAGAAGGAAGCGTTTCCGACCATATAAAGTATATATATTCTTGATCAGGATCAATAGCTGAGTCGATCTGGCCATGTCCGTCTGTCCGTCCGTCTGTCCGTCTGTCCGTCCGTATGAACGTCGAGATCTCAGGAACTACTAAAGCTAGAAAGTTGAGATTAAGCATACAAACTCCAGGGACATAGAAGCAGCGCAAGTTTATTGATTCATGTTGCCACGCCCACTCTAACGCCCACAAACCGCCCAAAACTGCCACGCCCACACTTTTGAAAAATGTTTTGAAATTTTTTCATTTTTGTATTAGTCTTGTAATTTTCTATCTATTTACCAAAAAACTTTTTGCCACGCCCACTCTAACGCTCTCAAACCGCCCAAAGCTGATACGCCTACACTTTTGAAAAATGTTTTGATATTTTTTCATTTTTATATTGGTCTTGTGAATTTCTATCGATTTGCCAAGAAACTTTCTGCCACGCCCACTATAACGCCTACAAACCGCCAAAAACTGTGTTTAAGACTCTCCTTTTCCCTTCCACTAGCTGAGTAACGGGTATCAGATAGTCGGGGAACTCGACTATAGCGTTCTCTCTTGTTTTTTCCTCAAATGCAGTTTTTATACGTCCAATATCGCTCATAACCCTATCGTGTTTTTGCATAGCCACTATTAATTTAGAATTAAGCTTTGCCGATACTTCCTTTTCTTTTTCCATTTTTTAATGAATTGGAATAAATAAAAATAGTCCAAATACTAGTAAATTTCCGAAACAAGAGTTAAATCACACACGTAAATGCGCACGAAACCAATTTTTAAACGATGCCCAAATATAAAAAACTTGATTTCCAACTTCAAATTCAACAATAAATTTTATTGGGTTATATGAGGGTTAACTGTGCCGAAGAACCACCGAAATGCACAAAATATGTAGTTTGTATGTGTATGTACCGTTGCTGGGTAAAACCAAAGCTGAAAATGCACAAAATTGGAATTTTATGACACATAAACTGTCCGAAATATTTAATATAAATTTAAGCACCGCCGAGAAATTCAAAAAATTTAATACAATTTTATAAGGCCAAATATCTCACTATAAATCGAGTTAATGTTCACGCAAATGCATAGATGTACATACAAATGTTAGCAGGGCTTAAGTTCATTGCCGAGTTTTGCAGGAACTTTCCACTATGTACGGTTTGAGAGCCACTGCCACAGTATGTACTGCTGAAAATAACCAATGTGCGAGGTATATATGGTTGGCCACTGACACCGTGTATATAGCAGACAGATAACTGTTCTGCAACTGCACAAAAGAGAAACGAAATTGGCGGCAAACTGGCGTTATGTATTTGTATGTATGTTTTTGTATGTTTTGCAGTTTGACCGTATGTATTTAACGCACATAAATTTCTCCAAATTTCCACAAAAATTAACACCATAAGTTTTGTCAAAGGCAGTTCACTTTTTATTATATATTTATTTGGGGATGGTGGATTGTTTGGGATTTAAATTGGTTTTCCAATTTACCACATATGCCAAGAATTATAAATGCACACAAAAAGGGGAGTGCTTATTATTTTTAATTTTTGGCACTGAATACCTGGTTATTATTTGGCATAATTTCCAATGACTTTCCTTTCCAATCCAAATGTCCAAATGTCTGCCAAATCCAGAATAATCGCCGAGTTTTCCCAGCTAGGTTATTTCGCCAACAATAGAGAAAAAACAGAACAAGTGCCGAGACGACGAAAAATGCACTATTTTGTTCGTTTTTTCGCACGCAAAAATTAAAGAAATGTTAGCCGTTGTCCCTGTTCCGGCGCCATGAAAAACCGGAAGAGTTTTCCCGAAGAAAAATTTATTACGAAATTTGGACTGGCGGCTAGCAAAAAGAGACGAAAGGGTCGATTCTAATACGTTTATTTGCGCGGGCGCAGCTAGCGCCTTCGACTTAAATTTTATGACTGTCTAAGCTTCACGGTTATGCTCACGAAACGACTGATCACACGGGCCATACCAAATTTTTCTCTGACCATAAAGCTTCTCAGTAGAAGAGTAATCCAGTGAGCACAACTACAATTAAGGTCTCATGTAAGCTTTTATGATATGTTTACATTTCATATCTAAGTTTACAAATTACAAGTATTTCTTTTTAACATAAATTACTGCTCCAACAATACCCTTGTTTCCTCTCCATTAATTCGTTGATCTTCATTAAGTTGTAGAAAAAACGCGTTTCATTTCCCTGGTGAGCGAATAGTAATCAAAATCGTAATCCTCGGCTCGATCCTCCATGAGTTGCCAATACCACTTGCTGGCTGCGCCGAACAGCAGACTATGAAATTCTCTGAACACTTGCTGTCGGCTTATTCCATTTAATTCTTGTAGTCTTTCCACACGGAATAAAAAACTTTCAACGGTCATACCGCGGCCGGTTCCGTTAAATTTTAAGTTCCATTTATCTAGCCGAACACCCTTTTATGTTGGCGCTTGAAACGTAAGACTACGATCTAACTCGGGGTGCAGTTGGTGGCTGGTCTCTGCTCGGCTGGTCTCCGGTGTCCGCTGCGGAGTGGCCGTTCGTCAGGGCTCCCTTAACCGATGAATTTGGCTGTTAAAACATTTTTGCGACACTTGTTCTGGTGTCGGGGTATCTTGATGTCTTAGAAAGCTATCCGTGGGGTTTCTGGGTAGTCGAGGTGGTGGCGCCATTCTTGGTTGTTCGGAAAAGGTTTGTAACTCAGCCACTTTCTTCTTCAAAGCGTTTATATGAGCGATCTTTTCCAATTGCGCATCTCTACTTTGCCTTACTAAATCCAATAGTTTTCTTTCCCGCCTATCGGCAGTCTCCGAACGGTCTTCTAAACTTGCCAAGTACCGTGGAAGCATTCTGAAGCGTCCTCTAGGCGGTCCTAGTGGTAAATCCATTCCTCCGGCGCTTCATCATCAATCTGTTTGCTACCTCGTCCGGCTGGTTATCGAAGTTTTGAAGGCTCTCTTGATTAAGTGCCTCATATAGTCGGGGGTGTCTCCCGCACTTGCACTTCGAGGTGCACGACCCTCTTCTTGTGTTCGCGATCGGGTTACTCTCCCGGTGGCGGGTTGAAACAAGACTATCTTTTTGGCCCCCTTCATTTACGTACTTGGATTGCTTTATTTAAGACTTGTTTTTTTCTGTGCTGCTTGATATGCAGCTAAATATATGACACGATCTACCGTGAACGTTGCTGACTACAACTGTTATAGGTAAGCTAGGTAAGATAGGTAAGCTGGGGTGCTGTTACGCCATTAATAAGTCTCTCCTCAGTCAAAAACTCGTTCGGTATTTAAGCCCCAAAAACAAATATCTACCCGGAGATCTTGGTCGTTGCCCTGACATAGTTACACCCGGCCAACATGCCTCCGTCTTCCACTGCTTATGGAACTTTTACTAGGTTTTGTACGTGAACTGGACTGCCTTTTCCTGGGGAGCTTTTACTATGGTTCTGTACGTGAACTGGCCCTTCTTTTCCAGGGGAGCTTTTACTTGGTTCCATATGTGAGCTGGCCCACCTTCTCCTGGAGAGCTTTTACGATGGCTTCATAGGATTTGGAATATCCCTTATTGGAAGCTTGGCTAGGCTTCCCTTTACTTTTGGTTGACTCCTCAGCAGCTAGATGTTGATATCTTCAATTCAATTGAATCGCACAATCGGACCACGTCGGTAGCGTGTTATAATCAAGCTGTTCTTCAAATCGGGATTTTGTAGTGTGATCTACCTTGGACATTGCAATGTGAATAAAAATTGCGTTATTTATGTCCTTTTCACTACCCAACGACTGTAATGACGAATAAAGGGCCGATAGGGCCGAGAAATTGTGTCAAAAAAAATCAAGCATTTATTGTCGTAAACGTTTTTCAGACTAGCCAATGCTTTCTCATAATTTAAATCCGAAATTTGAAACGCCTTGACAGTTCCCAATGCATCGTCTGTTAGACATGTCAGCAAATGGTTGAATTTTTCGATATTTGTTAGAGACGGGTCATTATGCACTAAGCTCTCGAAAAGACTTATAAAATTTTAAAGTCGGAATGTTTTCCACTGAATTTGGGCAAATTCATTTTTGGTAAATAGGACGAATGACGAAACCCACTGTTATCCCCGTGACTAAGTCTCGGAGCCTCGACTCGACTCATTGCCGACCGATAAAAAGCCTTTGTGATTATGCACATATCCTCGACAGACGCTCTTAAATCATTTCCTGGATTTAGCACATCAATGTCTGACTGAATATCCATTATTTTTTCACAATATGTTTCGAGAAGTTGCATTCGGTATCCCAGTTGAAAGCAAGAGAGAACGCTATAGTCGAGTTCCCCGACTATCTGATACCCGTTACTCAGCTAGTGGAAGGGAAAAAGAGAGTCTTAAACACAGTTTTTGGCGGTTTGTAGGCGTTATAGTGGGCGTGGCAGAACGTTTCTTGGCGAATCGATAGAAATTCACAAGACCAATATAAAAATGAAAAAATATCAAAACATTTTTCAAAAGTGTGGGCGTATCAGCTTTGGGCGGTTTGAGGGCGTTAGAGTGGGCGTGGCAACATGAATCGATAAACTTGCGCTGCTTCTATGTCCCTGGAGTTTGTATGCTTAATCTCAACTTTCTAGCTTTAGTAGTTCCTGAGATCTCGACGTTCATACGGACGGACAGACGGACAGACGGACGGACAGACGGACAGGGCCAGATCGACTCGGCTATTCATCCTGATCAAGAATATATATACTTTATATGGTCGGAACCGCTACCTTCTGCCTGTTACATACTTTGCAACGGATCTATTATATCCTTTTACTCTACGAGTAACGGGTATAAAAAGCTAGCATAAAAAAATTATGATAAATTGGATAAAATTGTTTTAGCGAGGAGTATCGAATCCATCACCAAGCAAATTCACGACTACATACGTCGCTCTGAGGGCTCTTGTTTTTGCATAACAAAGCAAGGCGGATACTCGCCGCTGAAAAGTAATTTTTATTAATTTAAAACAATATCGAACACAAAATATTCAACTTTTATTAATGAAATAAATTACCTGGAAGAGGCTAACAATAAAATAGTTATACCCGTTACTCGTAGAGTAAAAGGGTATACTAGATTCGTTGAAAAGTATGTAACAGGCAGAAGGAAGCGTTTCCGACCATATAAAGTATATATATTCTTGATCAGGATCAATAGCCGAACCGATTTGGCCATGTCCGTCTGTCCGTCCGTCTGTCCGTCTGTCCGTCTGTCTGTCCGTATGAACGTCGAGATCTCAGGAACTACAAAAGCTAGAAAGTTGAGATTAGGCATACAGACTCCAGGGACATAGACGCAGCGCAAGTTTATCGATTCATGTTGCCACGCCCACTCTAACGCCCACAAACCGCTCAAAACTGCGACGCCCACACTTTTAAAAAATGTTTTAATATTTTTTCATTTTTGTATTGGTCTTGTAATTTTCTATCGATTTGCAAAAAAACTTTTTGCCACGCCCACTCTAACGCCCACAAACCGCCCAAAACTGCCACGCCCACACTTTTAAAAAATGTTTTAATATTTTTTCATTTTTGTATTGGTCTTGTAATTTTCTATCGATTTGCAAAAAAACTTTTTGCCACGCCCACTCTAACGCCCACAAACCGCCCAAAACTGCCACGCCCACACTTTTAAAAAATGTTTTAATATTTTTTCATTTTTGTATTGGTCTTGAAAATTTCTATCGATTTGCAAAAAAACTTTTTGCCACGCCCACTTTAACGCCCACAAACCGCCCAAAGCTGCCACGCCCACACTTTTGAAAAATGTTTTGATATTTTTTCATTTTTGTATTAGTCTTGTAAATTTCTATCAATTCGCCAACAAAAATTTTGGCCACGCCCACTCTAACGCCCACAAACCGCCAAAAACTGTCCTTCGCACTTACACTAGCTGAGTAACGGGTATCAGATAGTCGGGGAACTCGACTATAGCGTTCTCTCTTGTTTTCTTTAAACCTGACACAAATATCCTTATATTTACTAATGGTGTAGAAATAAAATGAGCACGAGAATATATGTATATATATGAATATAGAGAAAACTCGGGAACAGGGTTCTGTCAAACTTACCCCACTTTAATCCGGAGCGATGAGATCTCGACGCGTTGGATCCTGGGTATTGCTATATATATATATATAGTGATTGAGTAATACATACATATAGTAAAATTTTTTAATTACACTGAGCCGAATTAATGTCTCGTCCCGCTGTAACTATATTAAATTTGGAATTTGTGGGATCTGATATTCAGCATATTCTTAAATGCTGGCTATGTGAATATGTCACTTCCCTCCCCTTAAAAGGGTTGCCTATGCTTGGGCTGCCATTTCAGGGTACAATGCGGGCAACTGTATTTGTGGCGGTTCTATTTCTTGTTGTGGTTCTTGATTATTTTTTGCTTTTTTTCTGAATTTTGTATATAAAACAGTTAGTGGATTTAGTGTAAAAATTTTTGATAGCACAAGAAAAATTATAAGAACAATAACTAAAATTATTATAGTTGCATAAAATGTGGTATTATTTTCTGAAATTAATTTTAAAATGTCATTATGTTCTACTATCTTAATTTTAGTCACATTAATTGGTAAATACAATGGTAAATACAATACAATAACGAATTTTCGCTTAAAATAACATTTCCAATCTTAACTTTACATTGTTTTATTATTATAATTTTGTTTCCATTTATTTTAATATCGCCATTTAGTTCTTGACAATTTTGTGCGATTTTAGTTTCCGTTAGATTCCATGTAAGTATAATATTTAGTTCAACGTATTGAATTATTTCTTTCGAGAGAGTTGGTATAAAATTACAAATGGGATTCTTGCGCTTAATTATGTTTTTAATGCATTCATTATTAACTTATATTTTATCTTGATTATAAATTTTATTCTCATTTTCAAAATATGATTGTTGATCTGAATGGTCTAACTGATACCCGTGATAGGGAATTATTTTAATGGTGTTCAAGATTTTGTGGTTAATAGGAATATGTGAAATGAGTAATTTGCTCGTTATTTGCTTTGTTAATCCAAGTTGATGTTTTAATTAAAAGTATATTCTGGCTGTTAATGCTTTCTAACTTGTCGTAATTGAGTAATTTTGGGTTAAAAAGACCAGGACGTGAAAGTTGCATGCCCATTTCTATGTCTTCTATGCATTCAATAAATTGCGTGAGCTCATAGACGAGTGTGTCAATATCATTGCGATTATTTTCGTAGTTGGTGAGTTTCTGCAGTCCTTCATCCACAAATTTTACGACATCATTTAATTTATGAGCTTGAATTGAATTTTCTGCAATTAGATCTATTTTTTGTTAATTTTTACTCTATCATTTTTATCAAGTGTTCCAAAAAGAAATTTAAAAGATGAACCTATTATGTCGAATAGTCCACGTTTTTGCCTAATTTGTTGATGAATAGTTAAACCATTTAATTCTTTCAATAGTTTGTTGTACAAATATTTCATTTTAGGTGAGTCTGAGATTTTGTTACCAAAAGATTTTGTGATTGCATTGATTTCCGTTAAATTAATTCTTAGACAGTGATGTTCATATGCTAGCGGTATTTGAATTGGATTACTTGAAAAGAGTAAATAGCCAAGGTCGGAATCTGGGTTGGTTATTTGAATTTGTTGAGTATGGCCCGTGGTAAATAATAGAAGCAACATCATTATACACAAGGTTCCTGTGGAAGTTTGACGGTATTAGTTTTTTTTTGTTTCTTAAATTGTGTTAAATATGTTTAAATATTAAATTCCTGTCGATCGTTATTTATTTTATTTATTTTTATTTCTTTAATTTTTTGAGTGTCTAATATCGGATGGCCAGCGTATAAGAAAATTTGAGCAGGTGTTTGTCCAGTTGTGTCATGTTTAATTTTATGGTTGTATGTGTAAAGGATTGTTTCTATCTTGCTTAATTTTACTTCTTCATCATCAGATGAATTAATTATACGGATTTTTTCATTTATTGTCTTATGTAATCTTTCGACGTCTGCTACTCCGTTTTTTGCCGTATTGAGTTGCAATTCGATTCCTTCGGATTCGAGCCATCGCTTTAGAGTCAAGCTAGAGAAAGCTCCGTCTCTGTCTGCCTTTAGTAATTTGGGTTTACCTTACTGATTAAAAATGCGCATTAATGCGTTTCTGCATTCTATCCAGTCCTTTGTTTTAATTTGCTCGAGTATAGCGAATTTAGAATAAATATCAATGTTCGGGATTAGGTGTAATTTTAAAAGGCGTTTTAGTGTTTCTATGTTCTGTTTTAGCCAAATTGCATATGTTGCAGTCGTTTATTATATTCTGAATTAGTAGTTGACTATTTGGAAAGAAGTGATTTTCTTTAAATAATTTTGTCATTTTCTCAATACCTAGATGTAAAAGTTTTTCATGTGATTGAATTATGATTTCTTTAAATTCGGCGTATGAACCAACATTCTTTAATAGGAAGAGACTGCGAATTACTTTAGTGTAGGCGGTATTAATAATTTCTCTGTGTGCTCTTTGGATAATTTCAAAATCTACATCGCTCTCAATATAAATGGTTATGTTTCTATGAATAAAATGATCAAGTAAAATTTGTTTGGCCTTTTCGAATGTCATTAAATCATATTGAATATTGTTGAATTCTCTATTTTATTTTTATCGAATTTAATAAAAATGATTTGTTTTTTGAAATAGTTAATTGGTTTTTCTGTTAAATGAATGAGATTGCTATTGTCTTCTTCTGCACTATGTTGATTTACTTCGCTATGATGATTTTCTTCAATTTTATTTCTTGATAATGCGTCAGCAACTGAATTTTCCTTCCCTTTAATATAATCGATTTTAAATTGGTATTCGTTTAATTTAGCTCTCCATCTTTGTAACTTAGCATTCGGGTCCTTTAATATATGTAGCCATCTTAGAGGTTGATGATCACTAGCAATGAGAAAGTGTCGTCCTAGTAGATAATGTCGAAAAGTTTTAGTTGCCCAAACTATGGCTAGTTATTTCTTTTCGATAGCACTGCAATTTAATTCGTGTTCATTAAGTGTTCTGCTAATGAAGGATATAGGATGACCATTTTGAGAAAGTACTGCCCCAAGGGCTAAATTACTGGCATCTGTGGTTAAAATAAATTTTTTTTCGAAATTGGGAAGTTGGAGAATTGGTTCTCTAATTATTAGCGCTTTAAGTTTTTTGAATGCTTCTATGTAGTCAAGATCTTGTACGTCTATTTTGCTCCTTTTTTTAAACATTTGGTCATTGGTTTTGCTATGTCTGCGTAATTTGGGATAAATTTACGGTAATAACCGGTTAATCCAAGGAAAGTTCTGATCTCTTTTACTTTTCTTGGAATTGGATACGAATCTATGGCTTTAACTTTTAGAGGGTTTGGTTTTAAACCGTTAGGTGTAACGATATGACCAAGAAAATTAGCTTCTTTTTTTAAAAAATCGCATTTATCTAATTGCAATTTTAAATTGGCTTGAGCAAGTTTTGAAAAAACTAATTGTATTGAATTTAAATGCTCGGTAAGAGATGTTGAAAAAATTATAATATCATCCAGATACAGTAAGCAGTGTTTGTTAAGCAACGGTCGAAGGATGTTATTCATGCACCTTTGAAAAGTTGTGGGGGCATTCGAAGGTATTCGTAATGACCGCTTTTGGTGGAAAATGCAGTTTTAGATATTGATTCTGGGTCCATTTCTATTTGATGAAACCCTTTTGCCAAATCTATAGTTGTAAAATATTGACATTTTCCTAATTTACCAAGGATTTCGTCCATGTTCGGTATTGGGTATCTGTCGGGAATAGTTATTTCATTGATTTTTCTGTAATCAATTACTACTCTATATTTAATTTTGCCAGAAGCATCCGTTTTTTTTGGTACTACCCAGGTAGGACTATTGTATGGTGAATTACTTTCTCTAATTAAACCCTGATTAAGCATTTCCTGTACTTGGGTTTCGACTTCAATTTCGTGCGGGGAGTTGTTTGTTGTGTTTAATAGCTTGTCTCCTTCTTTATATTGAAGACTTTTAAATTTATTTAATAAACCTTTCAACTTTAAGGTTTCCTCCTAATTTAAATGGTCTAATCGAAACAGTGAAAAATCTATTTTATTTATTGATTCCTGACCTGAATTTTACATTGGTTCTGGTGTCTTTTGAATGTAAAAATTTTGGTTTCTTCCTGATTCTGAAGTAATTAATTTGTATGTTTTATAAAAAAGGGTAACTGTAGCATTTTTGTAATTTATAAATGATTGCGCATTTTTCAACAATTTTCTGCCAATTAACATATCGTAATTATTAGAAAAATTGTGTACATAAAATGGTTCATTTTTTTTAAAAATACTATTTTTGGGTAACATAACCAAATTGTTCAACGTAATTGAGCCATTTGATGTTACAACTTCACATCTAGTATTTTGAATAGGAAGACAAAATATATTTCTATTGATCATATTTATTGTGGATCCTGTATCTATAAGGCATTTGTAGGTGCAACCTTTGTATGCTATTTATATGTATTCGTGTTGTCCGGGGCTGTTAACCGAAAATTTTCGTTTGGATTTTGTTCGTCATTAATTTGGACGGGTTGTACATATTTTTGGTCTTCATTAACGAACCCATGGTATTGATTGAGGTCATAATACTGCTGTTCATAACAATTTGGTTGAAACTGTTCGTATTCGTGCGCGTCTTGAAATCTCGATTCGTCAATCGACATTTTGGTTTGTTCGCTGTCCGATGGTCTTAGTCGTTTGGTAATTGGATAGTAAGTATTTTTAGATGTGGAGGGTTGTTGTAGTTGAGGGTTTGTGTTTTCTCTAAAATTTGCTGTTTGAGGATTGTTGGGTCACGCAGCCGCCAAAACTGTGCAGTAGACTAATCTCATACTCTTTAATATTGTAAGCCGAAGTAGTCAGTGGTAGCAGTTGCGATGCCCATAGTGCAAACCGCTGTTCTCGCACGCATTTATCTGTGCGGCGCTCATTCCTTGTTCTCTTTGTTATCTACCTACGTTAAGCTTGGGCGCTGCATTTCGGCTGTCTGTCCCGCCAATTACCACTTCTTCATTTTTCGGCAAAGACTCAACTTGTGCATTTGAAATCGCTCTTTGTCGGCCCTAGCTGCCGTAAACAATTCGCAAAATAAACAGTATCGGAAAATAAACAAACTTTTTTCGGCTACTTATTATTCGCAACAGCTATTGAAAAAGCCCAATAGCTAAACATTGGTGACCCCGACGTAATAGTGTTAATTTGCATGCATTAATTAAAGCACTATATACATACATACATTGCTACATATATCGTTACGTGCATTGACTCCGCTTGCATTTTCGGCATTTATTTTGTGCTCATCTTCCCGCTGAACCGAATTAAAAACGAATTGTTGCTATGCCCGCTGAAAGTGACAAAAACAGGGTGACCTTTTTAAAGTGCAAAGCCAATGCGCTGTTCAGCAGGTTGCAGAGGCTGTCGCTGTCGCTGTCTAATGAGCCGCTAAGCGGATACGACGAACCCACTCTTACGGTGAGGCAGGAGCAGATTGATGAGCTGCAAAGTGCCTTTAATGTTCTGCATACAGAACTTGAGGAATTGGATTTCGACGAAATTGGCAGTGAAATGAGCGAGAGTTTCGAGGAATTTATCGTTGAATTCAAGGCTAGTGTGCGCGCGGAAATAGCCAAACGCAATGTGCATTTTGCGCCGCACTCAACGCTTGCGGAAGGTGTTGTGCCCCACCAGTGTAGTGGTCCTCAAACGCAGCCGCGGCCGAGGCCGATGCCGTTGCCGCCTGTGCAGCTACCAACCTTTGGCGGAGGCTACGCAAACTGGGCGGATTTTTACTCCGTGTTCACGAGCATAATCGACAGCCATCCGGACCTCTCCAACATTGAGAAATTTCAACACCTGCGGTCATGTTTGAGGGATTCCGATCATTGGAGATCTCAAACAGCAATTACGAAGCGGCTTTAGAGTTGCTTCAAAATAGGTTTGATAATCGGCGTCTCGTTTTTCAGGCGCACATCACCAAGATTCTGGGTTTAAAGGTAGTACGGAATGGTTCAATGGCATCGCTTCGGGAATTGTCGGACAAGTCTAACGCTCACATTCGTGCGTTGAAGGGTTTGGGCACCACTGAGCAAATCGCTGGCTGCATCATAGTGCAAGTGCTGCTGCAAAAGCTGGATGCGGCGAGCCAAGCTAAGTGGGAGGAGCGCTTGGAGGATCCGGTAGTAGCTGGAATATACGGGAACGACGGTTTTTTAACGGTTTTATGATTATATGATTTTTTATATATACGTATACACGACCCTATAACCAGTTTGTTTGATATTTCTAAATATTTCTCAACTAATAATCCAACCACCAGTTTCCTTCCCAGAAAATTGAGGACACAGTAAATTGCATAGCCTTGAACAGAAATCTCACCCCCACCCTTGCGATCATCCTTATGACTGCTTGTGCGCGCAGGTACACCCCCTTCCAAGATTGCTTGTGCGCACCCCCTTCCAAGATTGCTTGTAATTTTGAGAGTTTTTATGAAAAGTCGTATTTTTAATTTCAGAATCGTGAAAAGCATGACACCCAACTAGTTTTTTTTTTTTTTAGACAGGGATCCCCATAGCATATACCGAATCGGCGGTTTTGGCCTGTTTTCGGGTAGTAGTGGGAATATACGGGAGTGGCGGTTCGGGAGCGGCGGTACTTAGCGGAGACACGAACCTATAATTAGTCAATACGCATTTAGTTGGATAAATGCAATTCTTATTGTAACATTCTGGTTAGAACACTTATTAGGTTTCAAAATCCTGTTAAAAGGATTGTGTCTAAACGGTGTATACGAAAAATTAGCTAGAGACATCACTTTTGGGGTTGAGTGTAATTTTACGTATTGATTTTACTTCGTCGAGTAGATATTTATGTCTAGAAGAGTTGCTTATAATTATACCCGTTACTCGTAGAGTAAAAGGGTATACTAGATTCGTTGAAAAGTATGTAACAGGCAGAAGGAAGCGTTTCCGACCATATAAAGTATATATATTCTTGATCAGGATCAGTAGCCGAGTCGATCTGGCCATGTCCGTCCGTCTGTCTGTCCGTATGAACGTCGAGATCTCAGGAACTACAAAAGCTAGAAAGTTGAGATTAAGTATACAGACTCCAGGGACATAGACGCAGCGCAAGTTTGTCGATTCATGTTGCCACGCCCACTCTAACGCCCACAAACCGCCCAAAACTGCCACGCCCACACTTTTGAAAAATGTTTTGATATTTTTTCATTTTTGTATTGGTCTTGTAAATTTCTATCGATTTGCAAAAAAACTTTTTGCCACGCCCACTCTAACGCCCACAAACCGCCCAAAGCTGCTACGCCCACACTTTTGAAAAATGTTTTGAAATTTTTTGATTTTTGTATTGGTCTTGCAAATTTCTATCGATTTGCCAAAAAACTTTTTGCCACGCCCACTCTGACGCCCACAAACCACCCAAAGCTGCTACTCCCACACTTTTGAAAAATGTTTTGATATTTTTTCATTTTTGTATTAGTCTTGTAAATTTCTATCGATTTGCCAAAAAACTTTCTGCCACGCCCACTATAACGCCTACAAACCGCCAAAAACTGTGTTTAAGACTCTCCTTCTCCCTTCCACTAGCTGAGTAACGGGTATCAGATAGTCGGGGAACTCGACTATAGCGTTCTCTCTTGTTGTAAATAGGAGATAATTTTACATTTGTGTTCCTCAGCGCCAATCGGGAAGACTACTGTGAAGACGCTCGCTCCCGTATATTCCCACTACTACCCGAAAACAGGCCAAAACCGCCGATTCGGTATATGCTATGGGGATCCCTCTCTAAAAAAAAAAAAAAGAAGTTGGGTGTCATTGGAAAGGATTTTTCAAGCCCTTTCCAATGGTATGCTTTTCACGATTCTGAAATTAAAAATACGACTTTTCATAAAAACTCTCAAAATTACAATTGCACTTCTTCGCGCACAAGCAATCTTGGAAGGGGGTGTACCTGCGCGCACAAGCAGTCATAAGGATGATCGCAAGGGTGGGGTTCAGATTTCTGTTCAAGGCTACTGTGTCCTCAATTTTCTGGGAAGGTAACTGGTGGTTGGATTATTAGTTGAGAAATATTTAGAAATATCAAACAAACTGGTTATAGGGTCGTGTATACGTATATATAAAAAATCATATAATCCCGTATATTCCAGCTACTTTCAGCTAAAAGCTATGGAGCCGTTGAGAAGAAAATCTAAACAATCTGAAGTCATAGCGACTTTCAGCTTAAGGCTACCCACGTTTTAAATGTACGCCTTGCAAAATGTTACTTATAAAGTAACAATTACTAGTAGTCACCAATAATTTCATGATCCCTGACTGCGGTCATCCGAAATAATTCCCTACAGAGATATGTATTTCAGATTATCTGTGATCTGTTTCCATTTTCATTATGCTAGGAGACCCCATAAAATCAAATATTTATGACTCTTTGAACCTATTATCGAGAAAGTCAAGCGGCTATTTACCTGCATCCAAACCCATAGCTCGCCCTCCTTTTCTGACTTCCCCATTGCAGTCTGTGCAGTCTGCAGTCTGTGAAGGCTCCTTAAATCGAGAACCAATCTAATCTAAGATTCTAAGAGTAGACACCCCCTGTAGATGCCAAATTCTCTAATCTTCGTGTATAAAAATGGATCTCCTTAAATTGCTCAGGATCAGTTCTTATAATACCTCAGCACTGCATACCAATGGATCTTACTGTAGAGTTTGTTGACTCAGTAAATGGAATAAATGTTCCATTAACTCAAGACTCTGATGTCGAAATGATTGAAGACTCGAAGGAAGGTTATGTGGAGGCTATCGACACAGAGGATTCGGTAGATCGCTTCTTAAGAGGAGTATTTGATCCTTCTATGTCATCTACCCCCACTACAAAAATTGGAAGTGAATTTGCGTCTCTTGAGTGGAGCGATTTTCCTTTTGGAGCGACAACGCAGGACGTTTTAAATGACCTTATACGAGGCAATGGAGACGATCAAGAAATGCAATGTGCACAGCATTTCGATATGGATATACTGCACACATATCCTATAATCTATGAGTTTCCTGATGATTATCATATCTTTGATCAGTTCATCGAGCCAACTCAACCCAACATTTATTTACGAATAATGAAGGATGAAGATGACCATTCATTACTAGACGTTTTATTTGATCTAGGTTTTTAATTTGTCTAAATTATACAGAAATTTATTAAATAAACTATTTTACAAAATTCAATTCTCAAACTTGTTTTATCTTTATTTGATAACTTTCCATTGATTTACGCATACTCTTTAATTCTGCATCGTGCATCAGCAAGAGATGAACATTGTAATTATATCGCAACAAGAATTTTCGTTCATTGGGACAGAAAAAGCAACAATAATAAGATTTTGATTTTTGATAGCTGAAGTTATGCACTTTTAAGGTGTGTTTTTTTAAACCGCTGCGTGAAGCAAACGATTTTGTTTCCGAACACAACTCACGATACAACTTTGTCATTCTGAGAGTAAAAATTGAATCTGAGTTTTCGAGAAAAGTGCTGTCTTATATTAGGTTTGTAGTAACCTTTTATTTCATATGAAGTTATATATTTATACAAAATGAGATAGATATACTCAAGTATATAAAATATTCTACATAGGCTTAACTGAGTTTATGTCTATAAAGAGCATAACAGATATATTGGTATCTCTTTCACGTAGTATTTTGTTCTTGTAATATATATATATATATATATATGTACTGCTGAACAGTATAAAAGTCTCGTAATTGTAAGTAAATGCGTTAGTATAATACGAATAGTTACAAGAGCATAACGAATCAAATCTCACGTTGGTCAGAAATGGTATGCATATAGGACATTAATAAATAAATCCTGTTCAAATTTTATTGAATTTCTAGGATTTCCTAGAGACTCTGAATGAATCGAAGCCTGTGATTGGTTATACAAAAACTGAAGAAATATGTATTGGATTTGAGTATAAGATCACTGGTTGTAAGCTGAAAAAGACACCTTATGGAACTAAGGTAGCTCTTTATTTAGCAGACAAGGATGTTTGGATTTTTCTACCTAAGAGTTATGTAAACAAATTCTGTACTAAGACACCTTTTAGGAAATTAAATGAGAATGATATTACCCATATGGTATATAAGGGGAAGGATGTAAATAGATATAGTTCTGCACGAATTGAATTTTTATCAGTAAATAAATAAGTAAATGAAATTTTCCAACATAAAGGTTTGAGTTTTCTAAATCCAACTTCAGTCTTTAAAAAACCTTAAAAGAACCTTAACGAAAATGGACTCCAAACAAATTTAGCTCTTCTTGATGCAGTTCGAAGACATGATATTTGAGGAGCACGTAACGCAGCTTGTATATTTGAAGAGCACTCTGGAGGACTTAGAGGATAAAGAACTGATCCATTCTAAATATGGATTCCACTACAAGCTTTGTCCCTGGAGTGATGATGACGCTTCGGAAGGACCCGATACGTGCCAGTGTCATAGGCTTCCAATTTTAAGAGACGAGGCCTTCAATATTATGTTAAAATATTATAAACTAAACAAACGACTTAATAAATAAACTACATTGATTTTCTTAAATATCTTGCATTTTATTTTTTAAAATTAGACTTAAACATTTTAAGTATTAATTTATCGTTATATGAAAAGTCATTTCTCTTAAAATTTGTTAATAAATATTTTAGCGTTTTCTTTTTACATTTAAAAAGACCATACATTATGCAATAATGACCACACGTATTAGAAAAATATCCTTGTAGTTGTTGCTTGTTATAGCAATATTTATTTGCGTTAGATTTTAAAAATGTCAAGAATTCCTTGTTTTGGGGAAATTGTCCATAGAAATCAAAAAATTCTGCTGATTTGCGACTTTCGAAATAGAATGCAATCCAATGAGTTCCTGGTTGATCTGATGTGTCGGTGCTTGCAATAGTTAAAGCCGGATACTTTGAAATAGTTTTTGGAAGCTGTCTGAAGGGAAAACTCCTTTAAAAATTGATTTTGTGTATATATGTTTTGTAAGCCAATTGTGAATTTGTAAAGTATTCATTTTAAAAAAGGGTTCGAATATTTCTATGCTTATCAATATCAATCATGGAATCGTATTCACAATATACCAGACAAGTAACGGCTTCACTAAGAGGTTCTGAAAATCTTCCTTCGATTCTTATTGTGCCTTGCGACATCAAATTTGAACATATGGTGGTATTTGACTGATCAGCAGTTAAATCAAAGGCTAATATAAAACTGTTCGTATCAAACATTTCCTTGGTAATTTGAAGACCATGATCATAAAGCTTTATTCCGCTTGATCTGAATAGCATATTATAGCCTCTTGAGCTTTGAACGTTTTCAGAGTTCGAGTAGTCAAATTCCAGAGCTTGCGAAGGAACTTGAACTCCATTCACCATTAGATTAAAGCGTTGCATTTTAAAATGTTCAAAATTAAATGGATCTAGTCCTCTGTTGCCAGAGTATGAACGGTTTTTAATCATACAAAAAGCTAGAAAATTTGGTAATTGTCCAATTACTGCATTGTCTATTGATAGCGTATTGTTTCCTGGGTAAATTGTAAACGATTTTACTTCTACTTTACTGAATGGGTAAAGAGCATTTTTTGTTTGTAAAACATGATGATGAGCCAATAAAATGCTTGGGTTCACAGTTACATGATTCATGAAAAGTTGTGCTTCTAATATCTTTAAATTTGATTCGCTATCCTTTTCCATTAAATAAAATGCAGTTTTTTCAATATTAATATTAATTCTTAAGTCAACATTATTGACAAGAAGTTTGTTTGATTAAATATATCACCATGAATTTTTCCAAATAGTTCTACCTTATTACTATTTTGAAATATATTTTTCAGAGTTTCATTAGAGCTCGGATAAACGTATTTTCCTGATGTTAATCGACCGAAATTTGGAAAATAACCTTGCGAGGCCAAGTGGCTTTCCGAGGCGTCACTCCCATAGTTTAAAACTGTTTGCGATATGCTCTATAATGATAATTATTATCACTCTGCGAAACTAATATGTTATTTAAATATACTGATGAACTTCTAAATATTGAATGTAAGATATTGTTTACTACACCGACTAAATTTCCTTCAATGACGCTGTTATCATTTTTTTACAATTGCACCAGAAGTCGTAAATAAACACTTGATAGATCTCGATATGTTTCACCATTCCCTAAACAAACAAATTCGATTGAGGAGGCACCATCCAAGGATGCAATTGGATTATAAGAAACCTCTTCGGTTCGTAGAATTGAACTTTGCGTAGGGTGTGGTGCAAACAAATCCAATTCGCCTTTCATACATTTTATATGGTTACTCATTTTGTGTTAGAAAATATATCCGTAATATTTAATTTTCTTGATGATTTTTTTTTTTTATGAGACGGTTGGGTAAGTTTACGTTGTCGTTTAGATGTTAAATGATTTCGGTTTTTTCTACCACCTCGCTTTTTATTTCCTCTGCCATTTTGAAACCGTGTAATTTTATTTATTGCCTTATTTGATAGGTTTTGTAAAGCAATTTTACTCTGTTCTTGAATAATATTTCTTAATGGCTTTCTACCAAATTCTACCTTTTCCAGTCTCTGCAGCTTGATTTTTTATAGCATTTAAATCCGAAATGAAAAGTGGTTTTATGTAATTAAAAAGTCCACTAAAAAAGTTTCCGATTCCTCGACCTTGTTGAATAATTCGCGGGGTTACATATAGGGTTCCTATATTGGACAAACCTGCTCCACACTGATTTACATAATAATCCTGATTAGATTTCACCATGATGACTATTAGTGTTCTAAGTAAGCATTTTTTGGGTATGTATTATTTATAGATTTGACCTTCTCCTTTTTCTAGTGAAGTGAAGAGTAACAAAAATCGGCACTGCGGAAGTCTCGAAAGGTACTTTATATCCACTTGAATCAGTAATTAATATTGAGATTTCATTTGGAGACCATATATCCAAAGGATAATATTCAATATTTTTAAAATGAATATTTTTTTCTTTTCCGTTATAATGCATTACACGAAGACATCGGGGTCTCATACTACCAACAGACCTGGGTTTAATTATGTCAGTGTAAATAAAAATCAATCCACATTCAGATATTTTCGATTCGACAGCGACGTTTTTATATCTAAATGTTTCAGCATTTACTAAACTCACAAACTCTGCTTCTTCAGATAAATTTGTTTCTTTTGCAGTTGTTTTGCTAATATAATTATTCAGATACATATCTGTAATGCCTATTTCCCAGTCATGATTCATGTCTTCGGGGATATTTACAATGTTTGTAAATGCACACTTTACATTATCAGGAAATACATTCAATGAGTCATTACTGAGCAATGTAATAAAGAAAACATTTACATAATTCATTTTTATATTTAAATTTCTGCTATTGGTAAGATATCCAATTAAGTTTGTTTTTCCCTATTTGCACTAAATTTTTTCTAGTTGATCTTCGCAATTTTTCACGACCTGTTATATAATTTAAATTTTGATATGGAAATGTTTCCGTTGCTTTAAATTTATTTAACTTTTCTCTTAACCTGCGTTGTTTTTCAGTAAGCTTTACTCTTACTACTGCTTGTTTTTTTATATCTTCCTTATCATCTGAAAACGAAGTGTTGCTTATCTTTCGTTTATTGTTAATTTTATTTGGAAATTTATCATCACTTTCTGGAGGTAAGTCAGGAATCTCTTCGTTTCTTGAAAAGCCGAATTTTACCTTTTTTTAACATTCAATAACTTAGCAGATTCTTTTGATTTAAAGTCTTCTTCATCAGTTTTTTGAGGTAAATCCGAAAGCTCCGACATGTTCGGTGAAAACTTTGAATTTAATTTTGAAGTGTTAGGACTTATATCAATCGATTCTATTGTTTGAGATTCAGCTGTTCTCGTTGAATTTAAGTATGATTTTTGTTCATTTGAAGTATTCCATGATTTACTACGTTTTTTATTTTGATAGAAACTTAGTTCTTGACGAATCTTATTCCATTTATCAAAATCATTTATTTTGTTATTATTTAAAATTGGTAAAAATTTTGTAATTATTAATTCATTCCCTCGATCATTATTAAGTAATTTTTGTAAGGTATTCGGGTTCATTAAAATTACTTTATTTAAATTATGCTTATTTTTGATCATTTTTTTAAATTTTTTAAAAAATTCCTGAAAGCAACGAACTAATTAGAATTGGTATAAAACCACCTTTTTGAATTAGGACTTTTCTCTTAAAGTTTAATGTACGCTTTGGACATGAAATATATCGCAATGCATTTTTATACTTTTTTAAAGCACTTAGATGTGCTTTATTGACTTTATGTTTTCCTCGTAATGTATTTAAAACTATTTCTACTATTGTTTTTACCAGCTCATTATCACCATTGCTTATAATTGCCTTCCGTAGTTTGTTTTTGGCCGTTTTGAGAACATACAATATATGTTTGTTCGCTTTCAAGCGACTTAGGCTCTTTTTGTAAGCCATATTCGTCAGAATAGCACACTGTATATTCCGAATTAAAAATGTCTGATCTAAATCTCAAGAGATCGTTTATTCCCTGGGTAAGATCAATAAGTAAATACCCGTGTGGTTGTTCTGTTACTTCTTTATATCTTCTAAATAACTCCATGGGGTTTTCCGGATAAATTTGTCTTGCCAGGCATTGAAATTGCAGTTTGTCACGAGGATTTTTAAATGCAATTATATATTTAGTCTTAAGTGAAATATCTCTGGTATGCGATGATTTGTGAAATATATTTTGAGTAACAACAATAACAGATAAATTTCGGTGGTGGGAACCTTTAATAAAGAGTTCACATACATTTTTGTTAAAGACTCCCATCATCAAATCGTCCAATATCATGCGAATAGGCTCATTAGTTTCATTTTCGATGGTTTCAGGAACTCCTTTAAAGTATTCAATGTTATTAAAATTTGGCTTAGCGCTCTCCTCCCCATAACACCAAATAATTCGATCAATTGAACCATTAAAAAGATCATTCTTCTTGTCTATCAGATTTTCTAGAAATGTTGTTTTTCCCGATCCTGAAGGTCCGCAAATTAACATTGTGTAAGGATGTATAAATTGTCGAAACATTTTAAATGTATATTCACTGATTTATTTTATACAAGATAAACTATAAAATGTATATTTTTCCGTTATTTATTGTAAATTTGTTATGAAATATACTATGCTTTTTTATGATTTTCCTGGTCGCGTTTCTTGGCGCAGTTCTTCTCGAAATGCGTATTAGATCCGCAATAATTACAATATATAAGTCGAGAGTATCCTTTTTTCGCAGGATTATTACCAAACAACTTTTTAACGGAATCCATAGTAGACGATCTAAATGGTTTACAAATTATTTTTTATTTAAGTTTAGACATATGTGTCACCATTTCATAATTCGAGTTTGCTAAGAATACAAATAACTTAAACAAATTATTTAATGAACAGCGAAGTGGAAGTTTTTTCTTATGTATTCTACAATTGGTAAAAAAATTGGGTAGCTGAGGTAAACTTTTTCCAATATCTATATCGATTATGTTTGCTGTTAAGTACTTGCTTAAAAATATTTTCTTAATTTCACGACGAACGATAACTGTACAGTATTTGTTTAGCGGTGAAAGTATTTCTTCAAGACATGTAAGTTATTAATGTTGGGGGTGGCAGGGGGGATCCCTCGCTGCAGTCCCAGATATTATGTTGAGAGGAACTTTCCTCTTTTAACTGCCAGCCTTGTGGTCTGGCAGAGTAATTAATACAAATATATTTTACGACGTTCAGTCGTAGTAATAAGGTTGACGAGCAGCCGCTCTTTATTAATGTCAAAAATCAACTGAACTTAAAAATGAATCTTACAGATAACAAAAGACTTGCAGCGGCCACGCAAATATGCTGTGTTTGCCGGCTGCGCACGGGTTTCCGGCCCGATGCTGGGTCAGCACTATAACGTTATGATATTATATTTCGTGCACTGAGCCAACTGGTCTAGCTCGTTGGCTCGTGTTAACTACTCCCCCTTCAAGATTGCGGCCGTCCTCGGTTGGTCCTAATTCGGCGATCATCCCGTTTAACTGGATTGTAGATCTCCGCGCTCCGATGTACCGCTGTACCGCTGTATCGCTGCTGCGACAAATATTATGCGATGAGAATGATTAGTATCAATTTCTCTCCCGAACTCTTTGATGAACTCCAAGTTACGTTCACTTAGCTGGTGAAGGTAGGGGAGGCTCAGAATATCTCTGTTGGCGGTGATATTCAATGATGGGGAATTCGCTACCCCTGGAGCTCTTGTTTGGGCCTTGTCATGATTTACAAAGGTGGTGTCATTTATCACGACGCGATCGTTGAAGGTGATGCGATGTGTGCCGCGTAGGTAGACTTCTATTTCGTTGTCTACCGTGACCCTGGCGCATGAGCTTTCCGTTGATAGTTGGCAAAAAGTTGGCCCCGGTGTTGGGATGCAATTTTTGATTGTGTGGACTACTTCACCACACTTTGCTACCATGTTGTCGGTTATCCGCAAGCGACTGGGAAAATAGTGACCTTCTTACAAGATAATTTTATTTTGGGAAATTTGATAATAAAGTGCATCATGTTAGAGGATTGCAGTATTTTTACAGACGATGCGGACATAGGATCCCCTATGGGGGTATCGGTGGGTTCTTTCAGCCAAACTGATTTTAAGTCTGCATGATCTAGGATATTTGGACTGACAATATTGTTTTTTGCCAGCGTTACAGCCAACATTAAATTCTGTAACTCCATCATTAGTATTCTATTCCTAGCCAGCAGTGTCTCGTATAAATGGCCGGTGTCAATTTGGGTATTTTTATGTGTTTGCAGGATTTGATTTACTGTTGTTGTTAATTGGTTGATTCGACTCTGTATCCTAGTAATAATTTTGATTTGCCTATTGTTTGATTGTGTCAACTGCCACTCTGTGAACCTAATTCTTTCTAGATCGCCGGCTTCCGGCGTCCCCGCTACTACCTTTAGCATTGAGCCTAGAAAATCTAAACTTCTTGCTATTCTGTGGTGGACTTTTAACGAATCTAGCGTGTCTCGAAGGTGCAAGGTATCCACTTCTAGCAATTTCCTCATATGAGACAGCGGAAACATCTCGTTCTTGCTGCTTGTTTCTTCTATTACGCGCATGTATTTTGAGAGATTTGCCGAGTGGGTCACATATGCGAGCTCCTCCCATACCAGGATCTCTCCATCTATGATGGGGATATACTTTGTTCGCGAATAGTTAGTGACGTGCGCTGACACTAATGCCAGTGAGAGGAGGATGAAAATTCTGCACCTGTGGAAATGTATTTTTAGTCGCTTTTTCTTAATACTAAATTAATACCAATTAAAACTAAAACATCGCGCCTTTGGTAACGTACTTAATGTCTATTAAATGGAAGTTTGCCAAACGGCTGATAATAGGTAGTGATAATAAAAAATTAAAAATTAAGGGAGAGAGTCATTTTAAATTGTCTTTGTGGACCACCCTCCCTTCAATGAGCACCGTGGTCCCCAGGTCTGCTTGTATGGCTTTTTCCTCACACAAGGGAGTGAGTTTATTGCCAAGTCTTCTATTAGTTTTGACCAAAACTTTTCCGCCCACTTCGAAGACTCTATTTTGCCGAGAAGCATTCTCTCTAGACCTTAGCGCGTCTTGGGCACTCTTAATTTTGTCAGCAATCCGTTTTTGTGTGTCGTCCGTGCATTCTTGAATTGCGTCGACTGGCCTCTTATCGATGACCAATTGGATTCTTTTGTTATATTTGGTCGTGGCTAACAAGATTATCTCCACGGTATCGCTCATGCCCTTGTCAATTTTTAGGCACCTGGCGAGCTCTAGTAGGGTGCTGTGAAAACGTTCCACTTGCCCGTTTGAGACACTGTGAAGGGGCGGCGCATTCGTGATGCTGACGCCAAAATGGTTGTCTAGCATGGCCGTGATCGTGTGTGATTTTACGAATGGCTCGTTATCGCAGTAAATCACTTTGGCCTTTGGAAAGAAATTCATGACCTGTAACAAGGCCGGTTTCAAGTCCTCAATTGTTCTTGACGGTACATGCTGTACGACGGCGAATTTCGAAAACTTGTCGATGCAAGTGAGAAAATATTCTTTGTCTGTTGAGAAAATGTCTATGTGTAGCATTTCTCCTACATGAGAGGGAATCGGAGACTCGCCAATCTCTTGCTTCCTAGGATGCCTATCATATTTAGCTTTAGCGCATGTTTTGCAGTTTTGGACAATTTCATTGGCCAGTTTGGCCATTTTTGGGAAGTAGTATTCTGTGAGAACCTGCTTCACATTTTCTTGGGCCGATCGGTGGGCCCTATTGGGTTCTGCCAATATGATTTCCCTTTTTTCCTCCGCAAGGTCATTGAGTAATGATTCCTTGTCAGTGAAGTTGATTGTATGTCGTTTCTTATTTTTAAAGAGAACGAAAGAGCGTTTTAGCGGAAAGCGGGCCTCTTCCAGAATTAGTTGGTTCTGGAAGCAATTTAGGTGCTTATCCGTAGTTTCTATGGTGTGCGTGAGGGAAATCTCACTGTGAATGGTCGCACCACATGATTCTGCGTCCTGTTCTTCTATGGCATTAATATGCTGCCTAGACAGGGCATCAGCAACCAAATTTTCTTTTCCCGGTCTATAGACTACCTTCGCACCCGTTTCCTCGATGCGACCCTTCCACCTTTTAATTTTCGCGTTAGGGTTAGAGTCTGATACCGAGAATGACAATGGTTGATGGTCGGTGAAGATAGTTATATCTTTCACCGCATATAAATAGTGTCTCAGTTTGGCCAAAGCCCAAACGATGGCTAATAATTCCCTTTCATTTGTGGCGTAGTTCATTTCCCTGTCCTTTAATGTCCTCGAGATCATTGTAATAGGACGGTTCTCCTGTGAAAGCACTGCTCCAATACCGTAGGCTGAAGCATCCGTCGTTAGATGGAATGGCTTCTTGTAATCCGGGTATCGGAGCATAACATCTTCGGATGCTAAAATGTTGCGCAGTTTTTCGAAAGAATTTTTTTGCGCCTCATTGAATTGTACTTGGATGTGCCGCGATCTGTGTCTGCTTACACTTCCGTTTTCGCCCTTTAAGATGTCCGAAATAGGCCTTGCTATGGCTGCGAAGTCCTTAATGAAGCATCTGTAATAGCTCGCGAGACCTAGAAATGATCTAACCTCAAATACTGTTTTTGGTTCAGGGAACTCCTTTATGGCCCTGACCTTTTCTGGGTCGGTGGTAGTGCCATCACTGGTGACTATAAAGCCAAGAAAGTTTACGCTTTTTTTTAAAAAAACTTGACTTTTTCACTGAGACTCTCATATCTGCATCGCTTATGGTTTTTAAAACCCAATCCACGTGCTTGACATGAGCATTCTCGTTTTCTGAGAAGATTATTACATTGTCGACGTAGACATAGCAAGTCCTGCCGATTTGCTCTCTGAGAATGTCATCAATGGCTCTCTGGAAGATGCTGGCAGCATTTCTCAAGCCAAAGGGAAGCCTCTTGAATTCGTACTTCCCTCCGCTTACGGAGAAGGAAGTTTTTTCGCGGTCATTTTCCGCTAAGATGATCTGGTGATACCCGGACTTGAGGTCCAGTGTCGTGAAGAATTTGGACTTACCCAAGTTGCCCAGTATCATCGAGATATCTGGCATAGGGTATTTGTCTGGGATAGTTCTTTCGTTTAGCTTACGAAAGTCTATGACTAATCGTCTATTTTGATTGCCGGCCTCGTCGGTTCCTTTTTTATCAACCACCCATATTGGGTTGTTATAAGGAGAAACCGACTTTTGAACAAGAGAGAACGCTATAGTCGAGTTCCCCGACTATCTGATACCCGTTACTCAGCTAGTGTAAGTGCGAAGGACAGTTTTTGGCGGTTTGTGGGCGTTAGAGTGGGCGTGGCCAAAAGTTTTTTGGCAAATAGATAGAAATTTACAAGACTAATACAAAAATGAAAAAATATCAAAACATTTTTCAAAAGTGTGGGCGTGGCAGCTTTGGGCGGTTTGTGGGCGTTAGAGTGGGCGTGGCAAAAAGTTTTTTTGCAAATCGATAGAAATTTACAAGACTAATACAAAAATGAAAAAATATCAAAACAATTTTCAAAAGTGTGGGCGTGGCAGCTTTGGGCGGTTTGTGGGCGTTAGAGTGGGCGTGGCAACCTGAATCGACAAACTTGCGCTGCGTCTATGTCCCTGGAGTCTGTATACTTAATCTCAACTTTCTAGCTTTTGTAGTTCCTGAGATCTCGACGTTCATACGGACGGACAGACGGACAGACGGACGGACAGACGGACGGACAGACGGACGGACAGACGGACATGGCCAGATCGACTCGGCTACTGATCCTGATCAAGAATATATATACTTTATATGGTCGGAAACGCTTCCTTCTGCCTGTTACATACTTTTCAACGAATCTAGTATACCCTTTTACTCTACGAGTAACGGGTATAATTATACCATTTTTAAGCAGGTCTTGGATTTCGTTGTTGACGAAATCTGCTGCCCCCATAAGGTATGCCAGTGTCTAAAAGGAATTTCATTGGTACCCTTTCTTCGTCTGATGACGGGTAACAGGGATTTTCCCCTAAAAAATTTAGGTAGTCAGAATCATACTCGGTAATGGCATCGTCGTCTATTTTCGATTCCCCTTTGGCGGCGGCGGCGGCATACGCTCCTGTCTTTTCTTCCGCATTCTGCGTAATGAAATTAACTTTTTGTTGTTTCCTCACGGCGCCTGTGCGCTCGGAGGTGGCTGGTCTTCTGTTCCGGTAGGCATTTGCCTGGCTCGGCTGCATCACTTTAGAAAGTGAAGGATCGACCTCCATAGGCTCTGGTGGGCCGTCGTCTTTGTAATTTTTGGTACTTTGCGGGTGGGCGTGAACCTGTGCCTTATGCTGCCTATTAAAATACAGGTTTTTGGTATTACTAGGTTGTGGGTCATGGCGGTCGTATTTGTCAAGTTGACGACCCTGCGCTTTTGCAGTAGGTTCGCGATCTTTGTCTTCTTAACTTCTAGCAAAACTAGCTGTAAAAACGTACCTCTCGTGGTTAGATTCCACTTCTTGTGCTAAGGCCAAGGCTGCCGGCATGTCTTTCGGCTTTGCCGCAGTGAGGTTGCGTTTAAGTCCCGAGATGAAAATACGCAAGGCGTCCTCTCGGAATTTTTCGCACAATATATTTGCCGCCGATGGCTCGTGAGACATATTTGCTTTATTTGTGAGTAAGGTGAGTTTTTTCTCGACCTCATCATAATACTCCAACAGGTCATGTTGCTTCCCTGTCTTAAAGTGCTCATGTCCTGCTCAATGACATGCATTGGGCGTTTGTCGCTGTAAGTGAAATCGAGCCGATTTATAATGCCATCGAAATTCAGTACGGTGCCAAACGAGGATAAGACGTTATTGGCCGCGCCCCTAATTATACCCGTTACTCGTAGAGTAAAAGGGTATACTAGATTCGTTGAAAAGTATGTAACAGGCAGAAGGAAGCGTTCCCGACCATATAATGTATATATATTCTTGATCAGGATCAATAGCCGAGTCGATTTGGCCATGTCCGTCTGTCCGTCTGTCTGTCCGTATGAACGTCGAGATCTCAGGAACTACAAAAGCTAGAAAGTTGAGATTGGGCATACAGACTCATGGGACATAGACGCAGCGCAAGCCGCCCAAAGCTGCCACGCCCACACTTTTGAAAAATGTTTTGATATTTTTTCATTTTTGTATTAGTCTTGTAAATTTCTATCTATTCGCCAAAAAACTTTTGGCCACGCCCACTCTAACGCCCACAAACCGCCAAACCTGTCTTTCGCACTTACACTAGCTGAGTAACGGGTATCAGATAGTCGGGGAACTCGACTATAGCGTTCTCTCTTGTTTTGTTCCTAATAATTGTCACCGCCTCGTAATGGCGAGAGGTGCCGTTGTAATCTTTAAATATGCGATACGCAGCAACCGCCGCTTGTCGCCACGAAACATATGATTCTTGTGAGGGAGAATTCAGGCAAATATTTAACGGCGTCTAAAGTCATGTTACATGGTACACCACTAGTTATGTCTATGGGTTCGTAAGCTCTAATTGCGGGGGCCACTGCTGAGGTGGGCGCGACCTGTGTTGCTGCCAACTGGCTGGCCAGCTCCTGAATTTTCTGACGCATTTCATTTTGTGCGAGTTCGTTTTTGGCAGCCTCGTCCGCCAAAGAATTGGCCACCACTGCCTGTATTACAGGTTTGAGTTGTTCTGGGTCTATCGCCATTGCAGGGGAATTCGCGGTTGCACGTCTTAGAGGGGAAGGTTGATTTTCACAATCGGACTCTGAGTCCGTGGAGTATGGTGTACTATTCCTATACTGTGAGAAAGTGGGCTGCATGAGCAGTCCAATTCACTTAGGTATGCAAGAGCTGCCCGTGTGGGCAGCAGTTGACTAAAGCCAAACAAACAACAACTAAAGACAAAGGCTGCAGCGTCGAATGTCGCGCTTGAATCGAATGGAAACACAAAACAACAACAATAAATGAAAAGCGAACGTGTTATAAAAAACAATTATATGATTTCTGTTTTCATTCACATTGATGCGAGACCATGTTTTAGCGTATCTGCTGGATTAATAATTCTTTTATTATTATATATTTTTTTTTAATTTTCACAGACTTACAATGCGTTTAGCATCGGTTTCCACTCACATAATTTTTTGTTTTTGGTGTGTGTGTTATTTTGTCACTAATTCCCTTCACTTTTCCCGCTCCGCTGTCTTTTGCTTTGCCGCAAATTTAGTAGCTGTGTGGGCGGTGGTGGTGGGTGGTGGTTTTTTACCACTGGTTGGGCGCCAGTTATTAATGTTGGGGGTGGCAGGGGGGATCCCTCGCTGCAGTCCCAGATATTATGTTGAGAGGAACTTTCCTCTTTTAACTGCCAGCCTTGTGGTCTGGCAGAGTAATTAATACAAATATATTTTACGACGTTCAGTCGGAGTAATAAGGTTGACGAGCAGCCGCTCTTTAATAATGTCAAAAATCAACTGAACTTAAAAATGAATCTTACAGCTAACAAAAGACTCGCAGCGGCCACGCAAATATGCTGTGTTTGCCAGCTGCGCACGGGTTTCCGCCCGATGCTGGGTCAGCACTTTAACGTTATAATATTATATTTCGTGCACTGAGCCAACTGGTCTAGCTCGTTGGCTCGTGTTTACTTGTATACGGAATATCTCCAGCTGACCAGTCCAATCCTTTTATTTTCTGATGATTAAGATGTTGTTGCTTAAGAGTTTCATTATCCAATTCTTTAATGTTAAATGGTGGTTTAAAATGAAAGAAATTAGGTATGACAGTTCCGGGCAACATAAACGCTAACTCTTTTACAAAAACTTGTTTGTTGTTTCCAAGTAAATATTGAAAGTCTACTATAATGCTTGAATTTCGATCTACAGTGTTCATGATGGTTGGTTGAGACTTTTTAATCAGCTGAGGGTGAGTTTGGAAGGGCTTCCTCCTTTATATACCGCCAAGATCAGAATATACTTTTAGTTTGAATAAAGCATTCTAAGCCAATGGATACGTGCATAACTAAAAGAATGAAATCTGCTCGAAAGACCCAGGATCATGAAGTCATTTTTGGTTTCGAATATTATGTTGGTCATAACTTAAAGTTGAAACGTGGTCTGTCAACTTCTCGTAATTTTTCGGCCATGATTTGGATGCAGCAAAGTAAAAACAATTACGTTGGATTTGATAAAGACGAATGGATGCAACTGCTCACATATAAGGAATATATACAGCTGAAGCTTGACCAGTATGACTTCCTGATGCCAGATACTATTATTGATCATCCTTGCATGCCCTCAATAAAGTGTAATTTTAGATTTAGGAAATCAGATAAACAGTACGTTTTAGTAATTAATCAATATGGTAACAAAATTGAGTTCGATTGTGAGTCCTGGAGATCTTTATTAAGATTGGGTTTTTTTTTTTACCACATTTTTGTGCTGGAATTCCATATTACGACAACAAGTTATTTATCTTTATCACAAACATATAATTCCTAAGTGTGCATCCTTACAAAAGTTAGACATTCAACTGTCTGATTTGGAGGGTTCCTATGATAAAGATGTACAAATAGATTTAACTCGATTATGTTTTGAAATTTCTAAAAAGATGCGTGTGGAAATAAAACGGGATGTACTAGTATATAAGCAATCACTATTATCTAATCAAGCAACGTCTTATAATAAAAAGTAACTCAAAGAAATCAAATCCTGATCATGAGCAAACAACAAGTTGTTAATGAAATTCATAAGCCTGCTCGGAAAAATTGAAATGATTCCATTTAGTAAAGAAAATAAGGGATATAAATATTTACTAACCGTTATTGACACGTTTTCAAAGTATGCGTTCGCCGAAGCGGTTAAGACAAAGTCTGCCCCAGATGTAGTACAGGCAATGGAAACTGTTTTTAGAACGAGTAAATGTAAACCTAAGAACATTCAGTCAGATCAAGGAAAAGGGGTTTTAATTCCGCTTTTAGGGAATTAATGACAAAATTTCATATAAATCATTACCATACTTATACACACCTAAAGGCTTCTATATGTGAACGCTTCAATCGAACTCTAAAAAATCGTATGTGGAAAATGTTCAGTATGAAGGGTGACTATAAATGGATTCATAAAATCAAATTTCTTCTAGATCAATACAATAATTCTTATCAACGAACTATTAAAATGAAGCCTGTGGATGTGGGTGTCAAAAATGAAGAGTTCATTTTAAAATCAGTATATAATATACCAAAAATATTCCCAAAACATAAATTTTCAGTAGGGGATTTCGTTAGAATAAGTAAATACAAGGGAGTATTTATGAAGGGATATGAACCTAATTGGACTACAGAAGTTTTTAAAGTTTTAAAAGTTAAGTCAACAAGGCCTGTAACGTATGAAATAGAAGATTATATGAGTAACCCCATTCAAGGTTCGTTTTATGAAGAGGAACTTCAGAAAGTAAAAGACAAAAATTCGTTTCTAATAGAGAAAATAATTAAAAGAAAAAACAAGACAGAACGCTATAGTCGAGTTCCCCGACTATCTGATACCCGTTACTTAGCTAGTGTAAGTGCGAAGGACAGTTTTTGGCGGTTTGTGGGCGTTAGAGTGGGCGTGGCCAAAAGTTTTTTGGCAAATAGATAGAAATTTACAAGACTAATACAAAAATGAAAAAATATCAAAACATTTTTCAAAAGTGTGGGCGTGGCAGCTTTGGGCGGTTTGTGGGCGTTAGAGTGGGCGTGGCAAAAAGTTTTTTGGCAAATAGATAGAAATTTACAAGACTAATACAAATATGAAAAATTATCAAAACATTTTTTAAAAGTGTGGGCGTGGCAGCTTTGGGCGGTTTGTGGGCGTTAGAGTGGGCGTGGCAAAAAGTTTTTTTGCAAATCGATAGAAATTTACAAGACCAATACAAAAATGAAAAAATATTAAAACATTTTTCAAAAATGTGGGCGTGGCAGTTTTGGGCGGTTTGTGGGCGTAAGAGTGGGCGTGGCAACCTGAATCGACAAACTTGCGCTGCGTCTATGTCCCTGAAGTCTGTATACGTAATCTCAACTTTCTAGCTTTTGTACTTCCTGAGATCTCGACGTTCATACGGACAGACGGACAGACGGACAGACAGACGGACGGACAGACGGACATGGCCAGATCGACTCGGCTACTGATCCTGATCAAGAATATATATACTTTATATGGTCGGAAACGCTTCCTTCTGCCTGTTACATACTTTTCAACGAATCTAGTATACCCTTTTACTCTACGAGTAACGGGTATAATAACCAGGTGCTTGTAAAGTGGAGCGGTTTCGACTCCAGCCACAAGTCATGGATATCTGTAAATAATATGCTTAAGTAATGAAACACAATAAAATAATTTCAATTTGGTTTTTGTTTATTTACATTTCTGTATTGTTTTGTAATTTACAAGGGTATACAATAATTTTTTATTATTGAGTATTAGTAAAATTACTGCTAATTATATTATCTATATTATAATGACCGTGGCCTAAAGTGTTACAATTATCTGGTGAAATATATCTCTTATCATCCTTATAGTTAAGACTAATTTTATTTACAATTTCGGTATAAAGAATGTGAGACCTACTACGAATTACTCTCTGTGAGCCATAAAATGTCTTTTTATACTTAATACATTCAATATAATCTACATGATTCAGCCTCTTAATAACAGATTTTTGTACACCTTTAATTTTTTTTATACATTCGGGGTCATTTCCTTCTCCATCAACTTAACAAGAGTATGCCTTAGCCTTAAGTCCCGCAAAAGAGGTCATAACCTTACCGGCATGTCCATCTTTCATTTTTCCTGGTTCTTTATTATTAGCCTGTATTATATTAAATTGGTTTTCTTGCTTATAGTTAGAACTATCAAAGCGTTGTGGGTTGTCTTTTATAGTTTGATAAAAATCTTCTTCTGAAGATAGTATAAATGAATCTGTATCCATATATATTATTTTCGTAGATGGACTTTTAATTAAAAGGAAGTCATAATAAAATGCATACATCAGCCATTTTGAGAGTTCTAAAACCGTTTCTCCTATATATGGGTTTATCATACATAATTTTGGACGGTGTTGACTCAATTGCTGCTAAGTCTGAACCAAATATTTCTACGCTGTGAAAATCATTTCTAGCTATGCGCTGTCTAAAGCCTGGAGAATTTTGTTTCGATTGATAATGTTTAACTAAAGCTACTTGACGACGCTTTGCTACATTCTCCATTGTTTTTCCGTAAACAGCATTATTCATTAGCTTAAAAAAATTTTTTCAAAATCATTTTCAGCCAATTTTCTCTGCTGTGTGTTTAGGTCGATATAAGGCTTCAGCCAGCATGATTGCGTAAAGGACAAAACTCGGTGTACCTTTCTTACAATAAGACCATGCTCTAAACAAAGTTTAGCTGTTTTGAGTGAATTATGTATTCACTTTTATTAGTTAAATCAGCTATAAGCTTTCTTTGCTTGCCCCCGGGTGGAATTTTATTTTCAGGACAGAATGGTAAATAATTATGTAAATCATGCTTATCGGCAGGATACTCCAGATCAACTTCTAGCATATACCCTATACTACCATCACATGCTATATTTTTATAGTCGAATAAATCAACTTCTTCTTTATCCAAAAACTGAAACCCTGATAGGGGTAAGGGCTGACTCATAGCCCATCCATATAAATTATTGGCATCAATATAACTTAAAATATTGTTCGGTTTTTTTGGATCGAAGTTTTTTAAGTATTTATTATTTGCTATAGAAATGCGCTGAGTGCATTGAGTCAACCCTCCCCGAATTGCTCTTTTTAAAAAATTATACATATCACCATCACTTATTAGTTCTAAATTTACATTAGTGAACTTAAGCATAGCATCCCATGATATTGATGGCGCAGTAACATAATTAATGGGATCTAACTTATAAATTTTTTTGCAAATTTTCCTAAAATTTTCAAACACATCTGCTAAAATTAAAACATCGCTTTCTAAATATAGTTTTAAATAGTCTTTAATAGTTCGACAGTTAAATGTCTCCCAGACTTTCTGTGCGAAATTAAAGTTATCTATACTACAATTTTCTTCACTAAGAGAATTATAAAAACTATCAATGCTTGGAAGTTGGGTATCATTAAACTTTTCAAAACTACCTAAGTAGTCATAGGGAAACACCCCCTTCCTCCTCATTTGCTTAAATTTTTCTCCCTGAAATTTCGTACTTAGAATTTTAAAATCTTTATCCTGCATATAGCTTGATAGTTTATCTAAACTTGAATTTAAAAATCGGACTGAATCTATGTATCTTATTTTGTATCTGTTTGTAGCATTGATTTTTATAGTTTGCGTAAGTGCTATATAGAGCTCTTTATTGCAAGGTATGGGACTTAAGTCCCCCTCTAATTCAGTAATAAATAAATGAATATCATATTTAGATAAATTATGGAACACTACAGGAAAGAAAGGGTCACTTAATCTAAACTTAGGCTTACAATTTCTATGGATAGGACCTACGTATTCTCCAGAAAATTGATCAAAGAATTTGTCCAGGTCGCTCGAATTTATTTCTTTCTTGCAGGCGCAACCATTTCCCTTTTGAAGCTGTTAATCGAATGTGTCATCCCTCGCTTTATTGGAGTTAACCCAATATTTGTAATACAGGCTTAAAGTTTTTTCTTTAAGTGTTTTACAAAATGTTTGTACGCAATCAACGCCTAAAAAATTATAAAATTTAAATATGTTAGTTAAATATAATTTTATAAAAATGTTGTTCTATTTACCTTCGTAAGTCCACAGCTCGTTAAGATTAGGATAATCTTTATGGGCAATATAAAAGGATACGGCACATGCCGTATGCTTTTGTACTTGCGTAGTTGACGAGGAAGCAGAAGAATTTAAGCATGTTTTGTAATTTTCAAGAACAGCCTCAATGTCTGCATAAATTACAACTGGAGGAGATAATTTTTTGTGATATCCTTTAAACGATGTTGTCGTATTAGGGTCAGGATAAAATGAGGACACTTTTCCGCATTCCAGTTTGTTGTGAGTAGTGCTTTTCACATGATAACACTGAAGACAGTTCTCACAAAAATATCCTCCCGATTTTCCTTTAGAAAATTGTTAAGAGCATAATGTAGAAAGATTTGTTATATATGCATAAATCATAATGTTTTGGGTAATATTATCGATTCCCAATATATTAATGTGGTTCCGTTTTCTTTCTTTTGTTTTAATCGTGGGACCAACAATTTTTTCACCTGCTTCATCAATTTCATAAATATTTATGCTAAAGTTGACATTGTTTTTCTCAAAATGTCGAACTCCTATTTTTTCGATTGGAAATTTAATTCCCGAAAAATCTAAAGTCATTCCGCCATACACAATAGTTTCATCATTAATATTAATGTTATAGCTTTGAGGCTTTGTCATCCTTTCTCTCGAATATTTCCTTTGCTGGGGGGTTGTAAAAGTCCTATTTTCATGGTTTTGATTAGCTATAAATGCTAGTATACACCACTTGAAACAAAATACGTCGGCATTCTGCACGTTTATTAGCGCATTTCGGGCTCTTATTTTTTGAGGAGCTTTAATGTATCCGCTGGCAGGAATGTTTTCCAGTTTTATTATAGTAGTTTCAAAATAGTTAAAATTTGTAATAGCCCAGCCTAAGTCTTTTTCTTGAAATTCGCTGCTTAATGTAATTAAGCAATCTATAGCCGAATTTAGCTCATCAATAATATCTTCATTTATGTATACAGATTTGTAGGCAGTTTTAAAGTGCTTCATTGTTCACTTCATTGTTTCCACTTCATCTGTTTGCTTTATATATGTACCATATACACTTAGGTTAAATTTAATGGTTCTGTAGTCTGTCATACAATGCTTTATAACTTCAACTATATCTTTTTGACACTGCTGATAAAACTCTTTTAAATCAATCACATAATGGACTATCAATTCGATATGATTTTACTGGAAATGTCGTCTCTGATGTAAGCAATATGATATTCGCATTGTTCTTAACTTCTCTGGCCGACGCATTTTTATGTATATCGTTGACGTATCTGTTGACGTTCTCTGGATGCCGAGTACTTTTCACCGCAAGTAGGACATAAGAGTTCCCTTCTTAAGTCAATTTGTTTTCTTTTTGGTGGGCTAGATATTTCCTTATCCTCTTCCATCCTTAATCGTTTTATAGACTTAGCTGATGTCATAGGGCGGTCTTCTTCATCCAGTTTTCATCTATCCATTAAAATGCTAAATGCATTTCGGGGTCCTTCACAGCGTTGGTAGTGATCATCAAATTCACAATTTTTTACTAGACTAGAGCATAAGTCACATCTAATGTTAGAGTTTAACATTAAAGCCTCGCAGGCTTTACTGGATTCTGAGCACTTCGCGTAATGAGAGACAAACTCACTAATTTCGATGCATTGGTTGCACAAATCACAAGCCACTGATGATTCCATTTTGAATTTTTTATAAATATATTTTATTTATATATTTTAATTCGTTTTTAAAATTTGTCACAGTAAATGGTTTGAGTCCACACAAACAAATAAAACGGTTAGACGTGATATCCCGAGCAAGTTCGACCGAAATTATGTATATTATAAGAATGCAGTGCTGAGGTATTATAAGAACTGATCCTGAGCAATTTAAGGGGATCCATTTTTATACACGAGGATTAGAGAGTTTGACATCTACAGGGGGTGTCTACTCTTAGAATCCACCTGATTGGTTCTCGATTTAAGGAGCATTCACAGACTGCAGACTGCACAGACTGCAATGGGGAAGTCAGAAAAGGAGGGCGAGCTATGGGTTTGGATGCAGGTAAATAGCCGCTTGACTTTCTCGATAATAGGTTCAAAGAGTCATAAATATTTGATTTTATGGAGACAGATCACAGATAATCTGAAATACATATCTCTGTAGGGAATTAGTTCGGATGACCGCAGTCAGGGATCATGAAATTATTGGTGACTACTAGTCATTGTTACTTTATAAGTAACATTTTGCAAGGCGTACATTTAAAACGTGGGTAGCCTTAAGCTGAAAGTCGCTATGACTTCAGATTGTTTAGATTTTCTTCTCAACGGCTCCATAGCTTTTAGATGAAAGTAGCTGGAATATAAGGGAACGACGGTTTTTTAACGGTTTTATGATTATATGACCCTATAACCAGTTTGTTTGATATTTCTAAATATTTCTCAACTAATAATCCAACCACCAGTTACCTTCCCAGAAAATTGAGGACACAGTATGGTGCATAGCCTTGAACAGAAGTCTGACCCCCACCCTTGCGATCATCCTTATGACTGCTTGTGCGCGCAGGTACAGATAATTTGGCTTCTGACGTCGTTGTTGTTGCTGTTGCGGCTGCTGCTGATGAGTTCCTCCAGAAATGAAAAGTCACGGGATCGACTTCAATTTCGCACTTTATTACAACACTTGTAAATTAAGACTAACTTAAACCTAACATTGGAAATGCCGCGGGACCGCGGAGTGGTGAATACCTTGCGGGAAGGAGGGAGAGCGAGAGGAGAGAAGGAGAGCGCGAGGAGAGAAGGAGAGCGCGAGGAGAGAAGGAGAGCGCGAGCAGCGGTGCTTGCGAGCCGTGGAGGAGCTTGGAGTACAAGCATTGGCCGCTTACACTGCCGCTCAACTGTTTGCGCCCTTCTGGCGTGAACATTCTCCCCCCCCTTGCGTAGGCAAAGGTATCCCTGGCCGGCTAGACAGCAGGATCGGCCTCTTCACTCCGTGCACGCTCCAGAAACGGTCCATCCGAACACCTTGTTCTGCGCGACGGGCAACCCATCCTCAATCTTTAGGAACCCCGGTTGGATCAGATTGGCATATACATCTGATCCCAACACGAGGGAGATGGTGGCCGGCCGGTGGAAGCGCTCTTCCGCGAGACGAACACCGTCAAACTTGGCCCTTGCGGCGTCGCTCAGAGCTCGGATGGGTGTCCGGATCCTTAGGCTGGGTTCGATCTTCAAGACGACGTTGAGTCGGAAGGTGCTTGTTCGGGACCGGAGTGTCACCGAGCAGACCTCGTCGTCTCCCAGCCGTGTGATGGGCAGCCGGAACGCAGCCGCCAACGACCGGTCGATGCTGCTCACCGGCATGCATGGGTCGATCATGGCCCCGGTCTCGAAAGTCTTCGAGCCCGTGTCCAGCACGACGACGGCTGTAGCCTTCTGCTGCCCCGTTGCCACCGACGGAGACGCGACGGAGACCTTCGGACGCGGGCGATTGTTGGCGACTGGGGCTGGTGGCGGAGTGCGGGAAATCCGGACCGGACGAGGTGCAGCGGGGTGGCGCTCTCTGCGCGTCGGAGCTGGTAGCTCTGCCGGGGTCGGAGCGGGGAGGACCTCGTGCATGTGGAGTAGAGTGTGGTGGTCTCCTCCACACTTCTTGCATCCGTCTTGGCTGCGGCAGTCTCCTCCTGAGTGCTGATGGGCGAGGCAGTTCGAGCAGTACTTAATAATAAGTACTGCCCGAAGGCGCTTTTCAGCGCTCAGTTTGTGGAACCTCTTGCACTTCCGAAGAGGATGGATTCCAGAGCAGACTCGGCAGCGGTAGGATTTAATACCTCGAGTACGTCTGCTCTCCAACGACTGGGTGGCACGAGGACGAGGAGCCATTATTTTAGGAAGTGAGTAGTAAGTCTGCCAATAAAAGAAATAAAAAGCTTAGTATGAGCCAACTACTATTTGGGCCCCGGAATGGGGGAAGTGCCCTAATCCCTAGGAACGGAGGACTCTTTGTCCTCCATCGGTAGGAGAATAACCTTGTGGACAGGGCGTTTTATGGTGCCCCGAGACGTACGGATCTCAACGACTCGAATGCGGTCGTCGGCTCCTGGAAAGGCAGAAACGATTCTGCCGAGCCGCCATTCGTTCGGTGGTAGATTGTCCTCCTTGACAACTACCATATCGTCGGCTTGGAGGTTCCTGGTCGGAAATTGCCATTTGTGTCGTTTATGGAGTTCTTTAAGATACTCCTCTTTCCACCGTGCACTAAACTGCTGATGTTGTGCCTTGAGGTGTTGCCATCGATTTATTATCGACTTGGCTTCGCCCTTTATCTCGGGTTCCGCCGTGGAAAGCAACGGCCCTCCAATAAGGAAATGGCCTGGTGTGAGGGCCAGCAAATCTGAGGGATCTTCGGACATAGGGGAGAGGGGTCTAGAGTTGAGGCAAGCCTCAATCTTAGCGAGAAGCGTCGCCAGCTCCTCAAATGTGTATTTGCGGGCTGACGTCGATTTAAGGAACAGGGTTTTAAAGCTTTTCACCCCTGCTTCCCACAAACCCCCCATATGTGGAGCCCCTGGTGGGATGAACCGCCATACGAGTCCCTGATGGCTATATGCATCAGTCACGGACTCTTTGGTAGCTTGGAGAAAGTCCCTGGAAATCAAAGTTGCCGCCCCCACAAAGGTCTTACCATTATCCGAATGGACCCGCTGAGGACAACCGCGCCTTGCTACGAAACGAGCAAAGGCCGCTAGAAATTTCTCGGTTGTTAGATCGGAAGTGGGTTCCAAATGGATAGCCTTCGTGGAAAAGCACACAAACACACAAACATAACCCTTCGTTATGAGACAACCTCTCCCTGTATAATTATACCCGTTACTCGTAGAGTAAAAGGGTATACTAGATTCGTTGAAAAGTATGTAACAGGCAGAAGGAAGCGTTTCCGACCATATAAAGTATATATATTCTTGATCAGGATCAATAGCCGAGTCGATCTGGCCATGTCCGTCTGTCCGTCCGTCTGTCCGTCTGTCCGTCCGTCTGTCCGTCTGTCTGTCCGTCTGTCCGTCCGTATGAACGTCGAGATCTCAGGAACTACTAAAGCTAGAAAGTTGAGATTAAGCATACAAGCTCCAGGGACATAGAAGCAGCGCAAGTTTGTCGATTCATGTTGCCACGCCCACTCTAACGCCCACAAACCGCCCAAAACTGCCACGCCCTCACTTTTGAAAAATGTTTTGAAATTTTTTCACTTTTGTATTAGTCTTGTAATTTTCTACCGATTTATCAAGAAACGTTCTGCCACGCCCACTATAACGCCTACAAACCGCCAAAAACTGTATTTAAGACTCTCCTTTTCCATTCCACTAGCTGAGTAACGGGTATCAGATAGTCGGGGAACTCGACTATACGTTCTCTCTTGTTTTTTATTTCGAAAGGGCCGGCATAGTCGACACCCGTGTAGATGAACGCCCTCGAGAAGGAGACTCTATTTGTCGGGAAATCGCCCATCAGCTGTGTTTGGAGTCTCTTCTTGTAAATCGTGCAAATCTTACACGGATTGACCACAGCCTTCACCAGATTCTTGATTTTAGGAATCCAATACTTCGATCGGATCAGGCGTACGATCAATTGACTACCGCCATGAAGAGTAATCTGGTGGGTAAATTGGACGATGAGGCGCGACAGTCTACAGTCATAGGGGAGAATAATCGGATGACGTTCATCATATTGCAGGGTTTTGGAGGCAGTGAGACAGCCGCACGCCCTTAAAAGGCCGTGTTGGTCAATGACCGGGAACAAATTCACCAAAGGACTTGACACTGGAAGAGGCCTTTTCTCGGTCAGATGCTGAAGCTCTTGGCCATATGCTCTGCGCTGCGCAATGGAGGTCAGAGTTCGTTCTGCCTCCCGGATCTCTTCACTTGTAGGCCGTGAATTGGGCAAGAACGAACCTTTGCGGCAGCGTTTAAGGAAGCGTTGAACACAGACCAGAACTCGCAGGGCCTTGTCCAATTTGGAGAAACGTTCGAGAAAGTCGATGGACAGGGCCTTGACAAAATGCACTTTGACCGCGCGCTGCTCTAGCTCTGTCACTGGAAGAGTGTCGCTTTGTGCTGGCCATAGCTCTCGTGGCCCTTGCAGCCACTCTGGTCCGTGCCACCAGAGATGGTTTTCTGCCAGTTCATGTAGGGATACGCCTCGACAGGCTAGATCGGCGGAGTTTTGTTCTGAGCGAACGTGTGCCCAACAGTCGACTGGCGTCGCCTGCGTGATCTTGGCAACTCTGTTGGCCACAAATGTGGTCCAGTTGCACGCAGGCTTTCGTAGCCAGGCTAAGACGATTGTGGAATCTGTCCAGCAGCGGATATCTGAATTGGCGGAGGGCATGTGCGGAAGGATTGTTGTCACCATTTCGGTTAACAGCACGGCACCACAGAGCTCTAGCCGAGGAAGGGAGACGGTTTTTACCGGGGCCACTCGTGTTTTGGCTGTAAGCAGGCGAGTCAGGATCTTTTGCCCCATCTCGACGCGGATGTATATAGCCGCTCCATAGGCTCTCTGAGACGCGTCACAGAAACCGTGGTGCTCTATGATTACCTCAGGCTGGTACCAGATCCATTTCGAAACGCGGCTCTGGTTGAGGTCGGAATGCTCGTCTAAAAACGATTGCCACCGCTGACTCATTTCAGTGGGAAGCTTATCGTCCCAGCCTAAGTTCTGCAACCAAATCTCCTGCATGAACATTTTTGAACGGGTTATGAACGGCGCGAGCCACCCCGCAGGATCGAACAACCTAGCGATTTGGGACAAAACTTCTCGCTTTGTATAGGAGGGTTCCACAACTATTTCGGGGGGAACGAAATAGAATTCGTCGGACTTTGCCCTCCACCGAATACCGAGCGTCTTGGCCGTGCTTTCGGCATTGATGTCGAGGAACTCGCTATGAAGGAGGTGTTCGGCCGGGACGGAGGTGTTCGAGGTCCACTTTCTTAGCGGAAACCCGGAGGCACTTAGGGCTGCTTGCAACTCTCGAATCGAACTTTGGGCTTCGTTTACGGAATTCGCCCCTGCCAGAACGTCGTCGACGTACATGTGCTGCTGGATGATGTGGCTGGCATTTGGAAATGGCGCTTGGATATCCTCTGCCAGCTGTTGCAAGACTCGAATGGCGAGGAAGGGGGCGCAGTTGACCCCGAAGGTAACTGTTTTTAGTTCAAAGTCTCGGATATCTCCTTCCTTGTTTCGGAACAGAATTCTTTGAAACGGGGTAGTTTTGGATCGACCCAGATCTGACGATACATTTTCGTAATGTCTGCACTGAAGACGTATTGAAAATAACGCCATTTCAGGACCTGGATCGTTAGATCGGGTTGTAAGACTGGACCAGCATGAAGGATATCATTTAAGCTGGTCCCATTTGCCGACGGACTTGAAGCGTTGAATACAACGCGAAGCTTTGTAGTGGTGCTTTCGGGCTTAACTACCGCGTGATGAGGAAGATGATACGAGGGAGAATTGTGAGTCGGCGGAACTTCTTTCATATGACCCAGATCCAGGTACTCCTGGATCACGCTGTCATATTGCTCTTTTAAGGGAAAGTCTTTTTTTTAACGATTTTCGTTTCTAAGAAACTGAGCTAACGCAATGGATCTTGAATATCCTAAATCGGATCCGGTATTCTCGGGGTCCCGGAACGGGAGCGTCACCACGTACCTCCCGCTTGCGTCTTTTGTTGTTGTTTGGAGGAAGTTCCTTTCACAATAGGAGTCCGACTCTTTTACCATCTTTACTGGTAGATTCTCCACCTCCCAGAACTTGCTGAGAAGCGTGTCGAGCGAATCAGGGTCGCCTATTTGGTGCACCTGGGTCGTGAAGGATGCGACCCGTTTCGGCTTACCCTTGGAAATCGGCCCCGTTAGCACCCACCCGAAAATAGTTTCTTGGCCCAGGAGCGAGCCGCAAATATTTTGTTGGGTGCCATCCATCATTATGGATGGTAGAATGTCGGCCCCGATCAGTACATCAATTTGAGAGCTCTCAAAAAAGGTGGGATCTGCCCAGCGGAGTGCGGGCAGGTCCTTCAAAGAATTCCGAGGGATCGGATAGGAGGGCAGTTTGCCTGAGAGCTCCGGAAGGACGTACGCTTCAGTGTCTAACTGTAGACCTGGCTTAGTAGGAGAGCGAATCCCGAAGTGACACAGCTTCGAGGATTTCGCGGAGACCGAATGATTTAACCCGGAGACTTGGGTCTGGGTGTTGCGGAATGGCAACTTGATGAGGTTGAACAGGCGTTCTGAAATGAACGTCGCCTCGGATCCCGAGTCGATTAAGGCTCGGGCTCGGTAGTTCGTCCCCAAATGGCACATGTCAATGATCGCTGTGCTCAGTAGGACGGCTGAAGTGGCGGACGCGAAAAAAGTTTGCACCGCTGAGGTGCTTGCCGATGCATTTCTGCTGGAGGGTCTCGAAGGTTGCTGTGTAGGGGGCGAGGTTGAGGAACTCGCATTTTCGGAATTTGGAGGGCTGCGATGCAGCAGCGTATGGTGCCTGCCCTTACTTGTAAAGCAGCTGTGTGTACTTGTGCAGTCACGTAGCTGGTGACCTCTGGCACAACAATTCAGACATAGCTGCTTCTTTTTTATATAGCCGGAGCGCGAGTCAACAGACATTTGAAGAAAACGCGGGCACAATCTGACCGGATGGTTCTCCTTAGAACATAAGTCACACCCTTTCTGTTTGGTGCTGACCTTTGTCTCGAAGGATTGAAGCCTTTTTGGAACTGCCTGAGTCGGTTTCATATCTTTGATGGCTTCCAATGTCCGATACCTTTCGCTCAGGAAGGCATTCATTTCTTCCCAAGCTGGGATCTCGGATTTGGCAGTTAGCGACTGTTCCCATAAGGAACTTGAGCTGGCTGTTAACTAAAAGTCGCTTGTTTTGGAACCGATCTCGAAGCGCCTCCCACGCTGAAGCAAAACCATCATTCGTAAGAGGAGATTTCGCCACGATGGCTTTTGCTTCGCCACTTGTTTTCGTTAGGAGATGGAATAGCTTCTCGACCGGAGTCAGCCTGGGGTTGTTTACGTAAATTGCCGTGAATAGGTCCCGGAAAGTGGGCCATCGGAGGTAGTCGCCATCGAAGACTTCCGTGTCGCCTGGAGGTAAGCGGCAGCCGGACGAAATTAGCGGCTGAGATGGTGCTTGCGCGACTTGAGGCGTTGCTCTGTCGATTGTTTCGCCAATTTGTGCTGCACATGACTCGTATACTGAGTAGCAGTAGTCATATTTGGCCTGGAGAATAGACACTGTGTCGAGGGATCCTTCTTGGGCCATTAGGTCAGAGCATGTTTCGTACTCTCTTTCCACTTTGTCCCATAAGGCTCGCACCTGTTGCAGACGGACTTGTAACGTGTGTAGGGACGGAGAGGCTTGATCAGGAGTGTTGATCTTCGCTTCGAAAAGGCTTACGCGATCGCTGACGGCGATGAATTTATGCAACGCTGCGGTTGCGGGCGTTGGCTGCTCAGAGGATGCCATTTTCTTTGTGGTAGAGCGTGTGACGCGGAGGAAATCAGTCCCGACAGCGGAGGGACTCTCGGATTTTCTCGATAGGGAAATGACAATCCTAGGAGTTGTCTTAGAACTGGTCGATGGCAAAACCTTTGCTTTCGGAGAGGGAGTCGCGGTCTTGACCCTGGGACTAACGGACTTGGGTGCTGGCTTACCGCGAGTGGATAGCGGAGATTGCGGGTTAAACTTTTGTTCTGTTCCAGGTGCGGGTGTCTTTTTCTTGTCTCCCTCTAGGGGCATGCTCAGCTATGCCCTAGGAGAAGGAAGTCAAGAAGGCCTGCCCGCCGCAAAAAATGTGGAATCGAAAAAGAACCAGACACAGAGAGCACCCAAATCTGGATGGACAAAGAATCCCGTCGGAATTCGGGAGAAAGTTGCAATTGGGATCTGGAAACAATAGCTCAAATTTATAAAAAAAACTATGAATTGCAATTTCTAGAAAAATAGCTAAAAAAAAGCTACCATCTGGGGTCTGGATAATAGCCAATGATTTATAAAAAATCGCTACCGATTGGAAATCCCGAAAAAAAATAGCTAATATAGAAAATAGCTATAAATTGGAATTTATGGAAAAAAATAGCTAAATAATAGCTACCAGATGCAGTCTGGATAATAGCCAATAATTTATAAAAAATCGCTACCGACTTGAGATCCCGAAAAAATAGCTAATATATAGAAAATAGCTATAAATTTGAATTTATGGAAAAAAAATAGCTACCAGATGGAGTCTGGGTAATAGCCAATAATTTATAAAAAATCGCTACCGACTTGAGATCCCGAAAAAAAATAGCTAATATATAGAAAATAGCTATAAATTTGATTTTTTATAAAAAATAGCTAAAAAATAGCTAACGAATAGAGTTCGGATGATAGCTAATAATTTATAAAAATAGCTACCGGATTTAGGACCACCACGAAAAATCGCGACAAACGGATGCGAAACATAAACACCAAAAAAAAACCAACAAACACGCCAAAAAGCCAAGTTGGGAGGCTGATAAATTTGGGTGGAACTGATAAATAATTATTTTAATTTAGGAACCAAAAATAGGAGCCAGAAATAGCTTGTAAAAAATTATTATTTGGCTTAAATAATTATTAAATAATCGGGTCAGTTTTTTTTTAATTTTGTCGTCGAACTTATTTATTTTATTTTATGTTTCGATTCTAGGGTATTCTCTCGTCGCTATGCGCCGGTTTTTGTCAGGGCAATAAAGAACAAAGAGGAGACGAAAGAACTTGCACTTGGCAAGCCTATGTAAGTCGCGTCTGTTTGTATGTATGTATGTATTCTTTGGAGTTTAAACATATATATGTAATGTAATAACGGAAGAAACAAGTCAGGTTTTATTTTATTCTGTATGTCGAGATTTGTGTTTTATTTTGAGCCAAGAGATAAAAATTGTTCTCAGTTCGCATTCGATGTTATTTATTATTTTTGGTAATATATTTATTTTGTGTATTAAATTGGTTAAATCTATGGAGTGATTTTTATATATGTATGTAGATGTAAATTTTATTGGAATATGTAATTGTATATTTATATGTGTATGGATATATGTGTATGGATATATATGTATGGATATGTATATTTATGGGTATGTATAATTTTATGTGTATGTAAAATTTTGCTGAATATGTATATGTGGTTTGTATTTTTTATTGAGGCAAAAAAAACAGCAGTTTAGCAGCGGACGATAATAGTGAATTTTGGACAGTGTTTTAAAAAAAATGTATATATATATATGTATATGCGCTTGGATACCAGCGGATCACCGTGAGACGAATTTGGGGGCCGGTATTGGCAAAGTGCTTTTTTATGCACTTAAAAAAAAGAAGTAATCACGGTGGCTGGGCGCATGTACTTATATATTTTCACTTAATTTTTACTTTTCACTTGATACGGATGGACGGAAAGAATAACGCCGTTGGAAAAAACGAAAATGGCGACCACGGACGGAATAGGATATAAAGCCGTACTTATCTTGATTTTTTCCGCAAGGAGCGCTGGTAGGATGAGGATGTATCCGGCTCGAAGGACCATCGACTTCAATTTCGCACTTAACTAGACTAACTTAAACCTAACATTGGGAATGCCGCGGGACCGCGGAGTGGTGAATACCTTGCGGGAAGGAGGGAGAGCGAGAGGAGAGAAGGAGAGCGCGAGGAGAGAAGAAGAGCGCGAGCAGCGGTGCTTGCGAGCCGTGGAGGAGCTTGGAGTACAAGCATTGGCCGCTTACACTGCCGCTCAACTGTTTGCGCCCTTCTGGCGTGAACAATCGCAAGGGTGGGGGTGAGATTTCTGTTCAAGGCTATGCACCTTACTGTGTCCTCAATTTTCTGGGAAGGAAACTGGTGGTTGGATTATTAGTTGAGAAATATCAAACAAACTGGTTATAGGGTCGTGTATACGTATATATAAAAAATCATATAATCATAAAACCGTTAAAAAACCGTCGTTCCCGTATATTTCAGCTACTTCCGGTCTCTGTCAACCTTATTCCGTCGTGGGAATCGATTGCTGCATTCCTGGAGCAGCGATGTAGGACTTTGGAGGCCGTGGATTGCGCCATGGCAACCTATGCGCCAGGCGTTCAGGTGGGCAGAAATCGTTCGACGCTAGTTGCTACCACCCAAAATTCTCTTGGTTGCATGCTTTGCCATAGTACAGAGCATGCCATATATTATTGCCTGCAATTTAGAGACTTAGCGCCAGTAGATCGACTGCGCGAGGCAAAGAGGCTAGCACTTTGCCTAAATTGCCTAAAGGCAGGTCATCAGCTACGGCAATGCAGCTCGAGCCGCTGCCGCACCTGTCTTCAAGCTCCCACACTGAGCCTTCTGCCCCGCTTTCGACTTCTTCTACTCTAATTGCCCAGGATCTCGGTAGTGACCTTGTGCTGCTAGCCACTGCAACCGTTCTAGTGCAGAATCGGTCGGGACTGTTCGTTCCCTGCAGGGCCTTGTTAGATTCTGGCTCTCAACTGCAATTGGTCACCTCTCGGTTTGCAAATAAACTGAAACTTAAGAGGTCGAGGTCGTCCGGCTCCGTCACTGGAATCGGGGATTCCAATTTTGCGACTGATGGAATTGCGATGCGGTCTGTCACTTCGGATTTCTCAACGAGCATAACAGCAGTTATCGCTCCCAATGTCACGGATCGCCAGCTAAGTTTTAATGTGGACATTGGGAACTGGAAGATTCGAGAAAACCTGCAGCTCGCCGACCCGGAATTTCATAAAGCTCAGCGTGTTGACCTGTTTATAGGAGCTAGCCTGTTTTATGAGCTGCTGTGCGTAGGTCAGATAAAGTTGTTGCCAGGACTGCCAGTGCTTCATAAAACTCGTCTGGGCTGGGTTGTGTCTGGAGGCTGCGCGCGCCCTTGCGGGAGCGCCTTAATAGCTTCTCGCGTTCCTTCTTTAGCCAGCAAGGAAAACAGCATTGATGTTGAACTTGATTCACTTCTGCAGCGCTTTTGGGAGGTAGAAAATTGTCCCGGCCCAATAGTTCAAGCCACTAAGGAGGAGCTGGATTGTGAGGGCCACTTTGTTAAAAATTACACCCGACTGCCAGCTGGCGATTACTCGGTACGGTTGCCGCTAAAACTCCATTTGGACTCTTTAGGAGATTCCTATCCTCAGGCTTTGCGGAGATTCCTGTCGCTGGAATGGAAGCTTACAAAGCACCCTGTCTTGAGGGTTAAATATGCGGCGTTCATGAAGGAATATCGTGATCTGGGACATATGTCGCCTGTGCCTGCCTCCGAGGTCAGCTCGTGCCGATATTTGTTACCACATCACTGCGTCATGAAGGAGGATAGCACTACCAGAAAGCTTCGCGTTGTCTTTGACGGATCAGCTGCCACTTCCACTGGTTTCTCGCTTAACGATGTGTTAATGGCCGGCCCGGTCATCCAGCCCCAACCTATTTCACATCCTAATTCGATTTCGCTCACACCCAGTTGCCGTTACAGGAGATATATGTAAAATGTACCGATGTGTAAGGGTCTCGCAAGAAGATAGCTATTTGCAGTGCATTGTATAGAGGGACTCCCCGATCGATGACCTTCAAGTATACAAACTCGACACAGTTACCTACGGCACCAAACCAGCCTCCTTCTTGTCCGTAAGGGCTATGCAGCAGTTGCCAATCGATGAGCAGGCATCGTTTCCAATTGAATCAGAAATCCTTCGACGCGATTTTTACGTGGATGATCTTATCTCCGGCTCAGGCACGGTAAAGGATGCTATCAGCATAATGCAGCAGACGGCTGGCATTCTTGCGAAGGGCAAGCTTAAGCTAAGGAAATGGTGCTCTAACATTCCGCTTGTGCTGGACGGTGTGCCCGCCGAGGACAAGGAGTCATTCATGAAGTTTGAAGCTGGTAGCGATTTCACCAAAACTTTAGGTCTCGCTTGGGATCCCGCCTCCGACCAGCTATTGTTTTCGTTCTCTGCCTTTCAGTCGCCATTGAGACCCTGCAGGCGCTCTGTTTTGTCTGCGATTGCTAAATTTTACGATCCTCTCGGCCTGGTCGGTCCGGTAATCACAAGGTGTAAAGTCTTTTTGCAGCAGCTCTGCAAGGAAAAGCTGTCCTGGGATGAAAGCCTCCCGGAAACTCATAACACGAAATGGCTTAATATATGTCGCAGTTTTGAAACAATACGTCATGTTAGTTTCCCTCGGTTCGTGTTTAGCGCAGAGTCTGGTCTTGAGGTGCATGGTTTTTGTGATGCAAGCATTGATGCCTATGGAGCCTGCGTTTATGTGGTTTCTAAAGGGAATCAAAGTATTAGCCGTTTGCTTTGTTCGAAGTCACGCATAGCTTCGTTGAAGACCATAACAGTACCAACGCTGAAGCTTTGTGGTGCGGATCTTCTGGCTAAAATCATGAGGGAAATAGTAGGCTTGAAAGTATTTAAAGGACGCTACTATTGTTGGTGCGACTCGACGGTGGCACTTTCCTGGATCCGAGATGAGCCCGCCAGGTTCAACATATTTGTGGCAAATAGGGTTGCTGCCATTCAGGAGCTGACAGATGCCACGGCTTGGCGTTATGTTCCAACAGCGTTAAATCCGGCTGACATCTTATCCAGAGGATCCCTCCCGTCTGAGCCTAGCGAGTCGTCACTCTGGGCTCATGGACCCATCTATCTTACGGAGCCTGAAAGAGATTGGCCAACAGTTGTTTTTCCTGACAAGCCGGTGCTTGAGCTTCGTCGAAATGTGTTCATCGTAAAGTCACCGAACGTGGATGTAATTGCTAGCTCCAAATTTGCAAATTCTTACCCCTCACTGCAACGAGTGTTTGCATAAATTTACAAATTTTGTAGTGGAATTCGTCATCCTGGGGGCTCACCGTCGCACCCATTCAAGAGGGTACCCAGATGATGCAGCGTTTGGTGCAGCGCGCGCATTTACGGGAGGACATGCAGTCCCTAAAAACGCTGGGAAGAGTTTCTTCGTCTAGTCCCATATCCTCGCTTTCGCCGTTCCTAGATCAATTTGGACTTATTAGAGTAGGCGGAATTCGTCATTGGACTTTGATGGCCGCCACCCGAAAATCCTATCAAGGTCCCATCCGGTGACTCTGGCGATTATTTCGCATTACCATGAAACCAATCTTCATGCCGGACCTCGAGCTCTTCTGGGTGCAATTTGATTTCAATATTGGTCTATTGGGGGAGGAAGACGGTTACCAAGGCCGTGAACAGATGCATCAGATGTTTTCGGATTAAGCCACGGCTGATAAAGTACATAATGGCGGACCTTCCCAAGGAGCGCTTGGAAGGATCTCACGCTTTTGAGGTTGCTGGTAAAGACTTCTGTGGACCCTTCTTTCACAAGTCGGATACTCGCAACAAGCCTGCGGTTAAATGCTACGTCTGCGAATTTATATGCTTTGCAGCCAAGGCAGTGCACCTGGAGCTGATCAAGGATCTCTCGACAGTTGCGTTTCTGTGCGGACTCAAGATGTTCATATGCACCCGGCGGAAGCCGAAGCAAATTTGGTCAGACAACGCCACCAATTTTGTCGGCGCCAAGAATGAACTTCTGAAACTTCGAAGGTTATTTCTCAGCAGCGAGCATCAAGGCTTCATTCAGAATTTTTGCCTTTCGGAGAGGATAGACTGGCGGTTTATCCCTCCACGGTCGCCCCATTTCGGTGGACTTTGAGAAGCAGCGGTGAAAACGACAAAGCATCATTTCTACCGCGCTGTTATTAACTCCAGACCTTTAGTTCCCATTTCAGACAACCCTGCCGATCTGAACGTCCTCACTCCTGCGCATTGTCTCAATGGTGGTCCGCCCTCGTCGTTTGACGAGCCAGCTATAACGGGCCTAAACTATAATCGGCTTGACTCTTGGCAGCGCATTTCCTTTCTTCAGCAAGTCTTTTGGTCGCGATGGAAGGAAGAATACTTGACGTTGCTCCAGCAGCGCTCCAAGTGGCGCACCCCAAAGCCTGGCGTAGCCGTGGACAGCGTCGTTCTTGTTAAGGACGAGAATCTACCCCCAATGAGATGGCCTTTGGCGAGAGTCATGCAGTTGATTCCTGGCAGAGACGGCGTCACTCGAGTTGCAAAATTGAGGACCGCGTCTGGAGTAATAAGGCGGGCAGTGAACAAGCTGTGTCTGCTTCCCCTTGAGAACTCTGTTGGAAACAAAGCTTCCAACGGGGGGAGAATGTTGGGTCATGCAGCCACCAAAACTGTGCTGTAGACTAATTTTATAGTCTTAATATTGTAAGCCGAAATCTCTCTCTCTCTCTTTGTAATCTGCCTACATCAGGCTCGGGCCCCGCATTTCGGCTGTCTGTCCCGCCAATTGTCATTTCTATCGTTTTTCGGCAAAGACTCAACTTGTGAATTTGATATAGCTCTTGGTCGGCCCTAGCTGCCAGTATAATAAACAAAACCAACTGTATCGAAAAATATTCAGCTATTTATTATTTGCAACAGCTATTGAAAAAGCTCAATAGCTAAACAATACCGGTTACTCGTAGAGTAAAAGGGTATACTAGATTCGTTGAAAAGTATGTAACCAGGCATAAGGAAGCGTTTCCGACCATATGAAGTAAAGTATATTCTTGATCAGGATCAATAGTCGAGACGATCTGGCCATGTCCGTCTGTCTGTCTGTCCGTATGTCTGTCCGTATGAACGTTGAGATCTCAGGATTGTACAAAAGCTACAAAGTTGAGATTAAGCATACAGAGTCCAGAGATATAGACGCAGCGCAAGTGTGTCGATTCATGCAGCCATGCCCACCCCAACGCCCACAAACCGCCCAAAACTTTTTAAAAAAGTTTTGATATTTTTTCATTTTTGTATTGGTCTTGTAAATTTCTATCGATGCTTTTTGGCACGCCCACTCTAACGCCCACAAACCGCCAAATAGTGTCAGTGTTGAAGACTCTCCTTCGCACTTTCACTAGCTGAGTAACGGGTATCAGGTAGTCGGGGAACTTGACTATAGCCTTCTCTCTTGTTTTTATATCTTCTTTTTATTTTAATAAACTATTACTTTGTGTTTCGAAATGTGTATTAAATTTTTTCTAATGAGAACAACAACGAGAAAATATTTAAATTGAAAATCAGGTCTTGCAGTATCAATATTAATAGTGGGTACAAAATGACGCCAAAGAGAATATACCCGAGGAATACAGGGTAGTACGGCGTTTCGCTAATCTAAGCACGCCAAACGAAAAGGTGCCAAACAACAACAACGTAAGCACCGGTGCACAAGCTAAAACTAAAAGTTTACCGCTGCAGCTGCTGGTATATTAGGCTATTAGGCATTGACCTCAACTATTAGTGCGAGTTTGATCCAGGGAGTGGGAGACGGTGGCGACAGTGATTGAAGTAATGAATACAATTACAGTAAATTTCGACTTTTCTTATATTTCCATATTATCACAATTAAAGCCTAACTTAAGGAAGGTTGGCGAAGGCGGGGCGAATTCGTAAGGAGCGAGAGAGAGCTTTCTGCCTTCGCTCTTAACTAACTTACACTAGACTTCAAATTTTACTCCATACAAAAAAAAAAAAATAATTATAATAATAAATCCTGGAGCTTCAGCCAACAATGTGGCTTTTGACTACACTGATTTGTAAATAGCGTTTATAAATTTAATCAATTCGTTTATACAGGTTTGAGCTACTCTACAGCTTAATTTTGTATAATTGTATCCTATTAGTCTCCGAATCTTTCAATTAATTATACCCGTTAATCGTAGAGTAATAGAATATACTAGATTCGTTGAAAAGTAGGCAGAAGGAAGCCTTTCCGACCATAAAATGGATATAGGCGACCGTCTGTCTGTCCGACCGTCCACAGTGGCGCCTGAGATATTTTTGGGTTACAAAAATCATAACTTTTGAACCATTTGAGATATTTTCATACATGAAAGGTAATTTTAATACCTTTCGATTAAGACGCAGCGCAAGTTTTTCGATTCATGTTGCCACGCCCACTCTAACGCCCACAAACCGCCCAAAACTGCCACGCCCACCCTTTAAAAAAATGTTATAATATTTTTCATTTTTGTATTGGTCTTGTAAATTTCTATCGATTTGCCAACAAACTTTTTGCCACGCCCACAAACCGCCTAAAACTGCCACGCCCACACTTTTAAAAAATTTAAAATGTTATAATATTTTTCATTTTTGTATTGGTCTTGTAAATTTCTATCGATTTGCCAAAAAACTTATTGCCACGCCCACTCTAACGCCCACAAACCGCCAAAAACTGTGTGTTGAAGACTCTCCTTCGCACTTCCACCAGCTGAGTAACGGATAGTCGGGAAACTCGACTATAGCGTTCTCTCTTGTTTTTATTAGTAAATTATAAATTTCTACCGATTTGCAAACGCACACGAACCCCCCATAACTGCCACGTCCATAGTTAACGCCCAAAAATTGTCAGTGCTGAAGACTCCCATTCGCACTTTCACTAGCTGAGTAACGGGTATCAGATAGTCGGGGAACTCGACTATAGCGTTCTCTCTTGTTTTTATATCTTGTTTTTATTTATGTTTTTATTTATTATTTATGTTTCGAAATGTGTATTAAATTTTTTCTAATGAGAACAACAACGAAAAAATATTTAAATTGAAAATCAGGTCATGCAGTATTAATATTAATAGTGGGTACAAAATGACGCCAAAGAGTAGTACGGCGTTCCGCTAATCTAAGCGCGCCAAACAAAAGGTGCCAAACAAAAGGTGCCAAACAAAAGGTGCCAAACAACAACGTACGTAAGCACCGGTGCACAAGCGAAAACGAAAAGTTCACCGCTGCTGGTATATTAGGCTATTAGGCATTTACCCGCACTATTAATGCGAGTTGGATCCAAGGATTGGGAGACGGTGGCGACAGTGATTGAAGTAATGAATACAATAACAGTAAATTACCGTAAATTTCGACTTTACTTATATTTCCATATTATCGCATTTAAAGCTTAGCTTAACGAAGATTAGTCTCCGAATCTTTCAATTATTTATACCTTTTAATCGTAGAGTAAAAGAGTATACTAGGTTCGTTGAAAAGTAAGCCGAAGGAAGCCCTTCCGACCATATAATGGATATAGCCGACCGTCTGTCAGTCCGACCGTCCCACAGTGGCGCCTGAGATATTTTTGGGTTACAAAAATCATAACTTTTGCACCAGTTGAGATATTTTCATACATGAAAGGTAATTTTAATACCTTTCGATTAAGTGGTCATACAATATGGTGTGATGAATAGTAGATTTTATTTTCGAAAATTAATGTTTTTGGAGGCAGTTCTTTCAATTTCTATCCAATTTCGAAAAATACTTTTCATTTGTTTTCTCTGAAAATGCTAATATGGTACATATTTAATGTTTTAAAAACAAAAAATAAATAAATTTTAAAGAAAATAATTTTTGTTCTTTTTTATTTTGTCAATTTTTCATATATTTTTACCTTTTATTTAAAAATAATTAAAAAAATTCATTCAATTTTTCTTAATTTTATATTTTTGAAAAATAGTTAGTCATTATACATTCATTTAAAATCATTACAAAGTCAGGGATTGAAAAACAAGCCGCCAATACAGGAAATAATGTATGCCCGCCATACAATTTCGTACTGCGCAGCAACTGCGCTTATAGCTGAATTTGCTCTAAGCCGCCCCTTTTTTTGAGCTGAGTTGAAAGTATCTTTTGGCTGGGAAATTCGTGGTGGGACGTGAGGGACCCGATCTCTTTTGATTCTGATAAAGAACATATTCAAGAACAACACCGATTTATTTTCTCCATCAAAGTTGAAAACAAGAGACAACTCTATAGTCGAGTTCCCCGACTATCTGGTACCCGTTACTCAGCTAGTGGAAGTGCAAAGGAGAAATTTCCATACTGACAGTTTTTGGCGGTTTGTGGGCGTTAGAGTGGGCGTGGCAAAAGGTTTTTTGGCAAATCTATGGAAATTTACAAGACTAATACAAAAATGAAGAAATATTAAATTAGTTTTCAAATGTGTAGGCGTGGCAGTTTTGGGCGGTTTGTGGGCGTTAGAGTGGGCATAATCTCAACTTGTAGCTTTTGTAGTTCCTGAGATCTCAACGTTCATATGGACGGACATACAGACGGACAGACAGACGGACATGGCCAGATCGTATAGATCGAACATATATACTTTATATGGTCGAAAACGCTTCGTTCTGCCTGTTACTTACTTTTTAACGAATCTAAAACACCCTTTTTACTCTATTATTTGGTAGCCGTGCATTAACACTTTATGGACCGTTGCCGATGTTGGAAATCATGGATACAAGGACATCTATTGAGTTATGGTGAAAAGGTGAAAGCTTCCCACTTTTGTGTTCATTTCAACCTTTTTCTCTGTGATTAAGTCGAATTTTCGTCGAAAAATCGGCTGGCTGGCCCAATGCACATTGCAATGTGCAGTGGTCGGAAATCCAAAATTCCTGACCAAAAATCAAAAAACCAATATTTTTCGTTTATTGTAACATCTTTATAGGAGTTGGGGTCGCTGATTACGAAAATGATAAAAAAATCAAAATTCAAAATGGCGGATCCAAAACGGAGGACATTTTTTGGCAAAAATAGTGCGCTGGTGCTAAAATTCAGATCATAAGTGTTTTCTTGGGTCGCTGATTACCAAAATCACATAAAAAAAATCAAAATTCAAAATAATGGATATTTTTTTCAAGAAGAACGACATGTTCCATGGAATATTATTTATTCGTTCTCTTATCTGTTATTACATATATATATTACAAAAGTACAATTTCTTCAAGTACATAATTATGTACGGTTGTGGATAATATTTAATTCAATAAAAGTCCATTTTGCAAATAGCTTGTACAAGATATGCGCGGTGCGCGCCTCAAACAATATCGTTTGCAGGCAAAATATGCAAGAATATGCAGGTAATTCTAACGGATTCCTTTTTTGGGTTGAGCCTGGATTCATAACTAACTACAAAATTTTACAAAAATAAACAATTCGGCGCGCTGACCTTTGATTGTTAATAACTCCTTTAAAAATGCATGTAATTGATTTCCGCAAAAAATAATAATATTCTACATACCTCCAGGAACAACCTCCATTTGGCGCGAACGTTTTTATAAAGAACTTTATCACGATTTTCGTCAAGCGCACGAAACAGGTTAGGTTGCGCGATCTCACACGTGGAGCAATGACGGGCAAGTTTAAGTGTGTGCCCACAGGATGGTATTGAATTTATCGACACAACCTTTTGGATTATGACACTTTAATGCCATCTGTTGAAGATGGCTCTGTTACCGACCTCTGTCGGTATCTTTCGATTTTTGATTTTTGGCCAGGAATTTTGGATATTCGACCACAGTGCGACGGCGTGTTCAGGATTACTATTAGTCGGCGTGATCAGGATTTTTTAATCCCAAACTTTTTAATTGTAATTTGACGGAATGAACATCGTCGGCGTGCTCTGAATTTTTTGATCTCAAACGTTTCAATTTTAATTAGGCGGAATTAACATCGTCGGCGCGCTCGAGATTATAAGATCTCCAGCTATAATTACTTCTTTCTGCAATAACTTAGTCAGTTTTATATTCTATTTGATTGCTAAAGTTTTTTTTTATAATATATTCCTTTAATGGAAGAGCATTATTTTCTCCAATTAATCGCAAAGTTTTTTTCTACTCATTGTCATAACTTTCTAGTTTTTCTTTTTTTCCATTATATTTCAGAATTCCTTTTTCTACATCTATTTTAGCTCCAATTTTCCTTAATAGATTGTACCCAATTAATAAGTCAGATTCTAAACCTTCTATTTCATAAAATATATGTTTCGCTTCAAATATTGTTAATATATGGTAATATTTTATAATTGAGTATCCATGAACTGTAGATACTTGTTCTTGTGAATTGGTAATTCTTTTTATAAATTCCATTCTTGATATAGCAAGAGGAGGCCCCTGTCGATTAATAATTTTAGTTGTTTTATTTGCATTTCTGTCTATTCCTGTTATATGTGGTATTCCGCTGTAGGACTTTGATTTAAAAAGTGATCCTCATCAATGTTATATATTCTCATACCTTGTTATTATTATAAGTGAACCGGTGCATTGCCGTTAATGTGAACATCAGCGAAAACCAGCAACAGCATAAAGTTTCCTTACAAGTGCTCACTCCAAGTAATCTGAGAGCCGAATAGCAGCGAAAGTGTGCCACAAAAGAAAAGAAAACTTTTATATATATGCATACTTCACTTAGTGATTTTTTTTATTTTGGTTTTTATTATTGTTCGGTTACAATTAATTGGTGCACGAAGGTATATGTATGTATGTATAACTCCATCACTATATATATATGTACCCACCCAGGATCCAACGCGTCGAGATCTCATCGCTTTTCTCTATATTCGAGTTTTCTCTATATTCATATGTATACATATATTCTCGTGCTCATTTCATTTGTAAACCATTAGTATATTTGTGTCAGGTTTAAAGAAAAATATTTTATTGTTAGCCCCTTCAGGCAATTTATTTCATTAATAGAAGTTAAATATTTTGTGTTTAATATTGTCCTAAATAAAAATTATTTTTCAGCGACGAGTATCCGCCTTGTTTTGGTTAGGCAAAAAAAAGAGCCCTCAGAGCGACGTTCGTAGTCGTGAATAGCCAGTAATTTTTGTTGACGTGCGCACCCTTGCTTGGTGATGAATTCGATACTCCTAGCTAAAAACAATTATTGCCAACTTATCATAATTTTTGTATGCTAGCTTTTTAATTCTTTTTTGTATTACATGGCTCTAGCCAAAAATCTATTACTCAATAAAATTATTATTGCTATTATTGTAACTACAACAAAATGTGTAGGTAAACATTTCCAGAACGGGTACTGACGCGAGAAGTGAAGTAGGTCAAAAACGATGACATAACATTTGGCGGACAACCTTGACAAAAAGGGGATCGTATTGCGCGGCCCGCGACGATCCATCAGGCATGCGGACGCATGAAGGGAAGGGAACGTGTCCAAAACATTGCCCGATCGTTTTACGATCAAGCTACAGCTTGTGGGGCAGTGAGGACTGCTGACTGACGAACGGTACGAACTGTTTCACACTGTTTCCACAAATACCTAGCAGTGAACCGTCTGCTGAAATCCTCGGCGACCAAAAAGCCTTTGGAAATTCAATAGAAAATAATCAGTACATTGCATTTTCTAATAAAGCGGAACATATAAGCGAAAACTCTTAGTAGTTTAAGGAGTGACGAAAATTCCTCGCTGGCATCCAACACATTGGAAGTCCAAGCAGCGGTCAATCCGACTGCAGTCTTCCTTGCTTCCTGACGCAAGACTTCATCGTCCAGCTCGAAAATTGTATTCTTGGGTCAGTTTTCCTCTTTATCTATCAGAAATAGTGGTCCAGTGAACCAGATTGACTGCCAATATCGTCCACGTCACAACCTCTAGAAACTATATCTGCTGGGTTCTGCCTTGTGGGAATATACCGCCTTGTAGATTCTCCTGACTATTCTTGATGCTCCGCTACCCTGTTAGAACGTCGACAACGAAGATGGATGAGATTAAATCCAGTAAAGAGTAACTACAGAATCCGACCGGTATACAATTCGTTCGATGGGGATTTTGAATAAGGGTCACGTTCGATAAAGAGTTTTAATAAGGGTTTGATTATATGACAAAGATCTGCGAGAATGTGAGCGGCGCATAACTCAAGCCTTGGGAGCGTTACATTGATAATTTATAAATTTCGACAGTTATAAGAATATAAGCGCAAGCTCCATAAGCCCTCATGGATGCATCGGCAAGGGCATGTAACAGCACCGGTGACATCGGGTCGGTATGCACGAACCGAGGAATGTATATCTCATTCTGTTGAGACAGAGTGCTTTTTAGCATATTCCAAGCTATTTCCAAATGCATCGGAATCGACTCATCCCAATCTAACTTTTTAGGCTGAAGTTCCTGCAATAGGACCTTTCTTTTAATGACAATGGGACTTAATAAGCATAATAATGTCAAAACACTTCGATTTCACTGACAGTTTGATCCGTTTTCTCGCTCGGAGACCCATGACAGAAGTGTCAAGCTTGAACTTGAAGGCTTTTGCGCTAGGCAACCACGATATTCCTAACGCCTTAGTTGACTTTGAATCCGAAATAGGTATTGTCCTAACTGTGCACTCAGATGAATTGACCTCAGGTGAGTTTGAAGACCAATTTGTCTTCAGCTCCTCTACGCATGCAGCACCAGTTAATATGTCATGGACGTAAAATCGGATCCAATTATGTTGGCAGCTCTAGGGAATGAAAATCTTACAGATTCACTTAACCTTTTCAAACACCGAATAGCCAGAAATGAGGCCATATGTAATGGTGTTGAGCTTGTAAAATCTCAAAAATTCAGAGGGGTCTCTCCTTCACACTATGAGTTGAAACTTCCTATCCGCTTCATGGACCATCTCCTGACATCTTTACATCTTTTTTACATCGGCAGTCAGAGCATATCTGTGCAGCCGGAAGCGGAGTAGCGTGGAGTTTGGATCGGACTTAAACGGCAGCCTAACATCAAACCGACCTGATGGCAATACCTGAGAAGTCTTCCTGTAAAGATCTTCACATTATTTGTGCTCAGGCGACAGAATTTTGTTTGGATTTGCCATTTCCTCCAGTGATCAAAATTTCTGTAGTGTGCTGTTAATCGATTCTAACTGTTGTTCACTATAACTTAAACTATTGAGAACTTATTTCGGGACTGCAGATTTGTAGTTTGACAACCAAACCAAGAAGGGTCTTTTGTAAAGTTGGATAGTCAGGACCTTGTCTGATTTGACCAGCAGCTAGCAATTCGAAAAATGATTCTGCTCCTATCAACATCAATTTTTTGTGACTTATAGAAATAAGGGGCTAAGTCTTTCGAATATTCCAATCACTGCCGTTTACCGAATGATCAGGATGGTAACCGGAGATAGATCCAAAACCGAACGAAAACTCAATACCATTTATTTTCGACGTCACCACAATGTGTATCTCTTTTCTGACTTGAGAATTGGACTCGCCAATACTATGTAAAGTTGATATACGACTCCTGCCTACAAATACAACGCTAAGCTGTTGTCAGGCACTGTGTATCTCGACACTTTTTGCCTTTGCATTTTGAAACAGTATGGCCTTTGAACAGAAAATTGATACATAAGGAGGCAGACATAACAAACTCAAACCTTTGCATTACAGAGAGACGCCCAAGTGAGCTACAGTGGTCCGTCCTTTTCGCTCTTGGTGACTTGGTAAGCTTTAATTGTTCCTAAAGATTCACCAGAAAGACATGAAATTAAATGGTTACATTTTTCGATAACTGGAGTGCTAGCGCCTTGATGAACAAAAGTTTCAAAAGGGCTGATGAAACTTTTGAATTCCGAATAATCTCCACTTAATTTTGGCAATGACAAATACGAAGGTCGCGCATAAGCTGGGGATACAGAAGCTGATCCCGAAGTTTTGCTAAAGCTTGCAGTCTTTTAGACAGATATCGGAGACATTATTTTTGCCTTGGTCTTCAAAATACTCGAAAGAGTATTTTTGCGCAGAGTATTGACTGTACTGGACGAGGCCAGACTGATCCTTGATGACTAGTTTGGCTTTAGACGCTGCCACGGAACACCGGAGCAGTGCCACCGGCTTGTCGGACGATTCCTGGAGACATTCGAGCAAAGGAAATACTGCAGTGCTGTAATGCGGAATGTAAAGCAGGCATTCGACAGGGTATGGCATCCTGGACTCCTCCATAAACTAAAAACCTGGCTCCCAAGCCCCCACTTTACCCTCCTTAAATCCTACACCGAGGAAAGACCATTCCGAGTGATGTGCGGAAGTGCAATGAGCTCACCCAGACTGATCACAACTGTAGTTCCGCAAGGCAGCGTGCTCGAACCAATCCTCTAAACCATATATACCGCAGACCTTCCCATCATTCCCTCCAGGAACTTAACAATAGCCACATCTGCAGATCGATCGATCGTCGACGTTTGAAGACGTGTTTTTATTGAGCTCCGCACAAATCGGTTGTTTTAAGTGAAGTGAATGACTAATAATATAAACTTAATAAATAACCCGAAAGCGAAAGAGACGTTCTCTCTTTTAGCTCCTCTTTTAGCTCCGACACAAGCCCCGCTACTCCCAACCACAACAGCTGGAGCAATAACGACAACCCGCTCTATCTCGTCGTCGGCTGCACCCGCTCACGCTCTTACTGAGACAGCGAAAGCAAAACCGCAAGCAACATACGGTACTGCTACACTACCAGCAAAACGAAACGAAAACGTAAACAAAGAAGCTGGGTCGACCTAGCAGACTGGAAGGAACCGCTACATTACAATAAAGCGAAAGCTTACCCCGGAAAATTCAGATTCATAAAACTACCCTGATCAACAATGTAGCCCCTGAAAGTACCAACAGATTCGCTATGCTGGCATATACAGCTGAGGACGTGCCGCTGGGATCTGTTGATACCGAACCGAAGAAAACAAAGCCTCCTCCAATATACATCCGCGAGAAGAGCACAATCGGTCTGTTAAATACTTTGATCGAGCTCATTGGAAAAGATAGCTTCCATATAATTCCCCTTGTAAGAGGTACTATCAATGAAATCAAACTTCAAACAAAAACGAAAGACAACTACAGAAAAGTCGGAAAATACCTTACCGCATAATAAACAGGCTTTTACAACTACCAGCTTAAAAGCAGCAAGGGCCTACAAGTAGTACTGAAGGGCATTGAGTCTGATGTTACGCCCGAAGAGATAAGAAACAATAAAAAACAGGAACAGGCAGCCGCAATCACTCTTCAAGATTGAGCATGTACCAGAAAACAATAATTCTAAAAAAAACGAGGTTCACCCAATTTACAAACTCAAGCTCCTTCTGCACAGTAGGATCACGGTAGAAGAGCCGTATAAATGGAACGCTCCTGTACAATGTACAAACTGCCAAGAATACGGCCACACGAGATCGTATTGCACACTTCGCCAAGTGTGCGTATTCTGTGGAGATCTCCACGACTCCACGCACTGTCAAACTAATAAAAAAAAATGCAAACAAGAAAATGTGCAATAACTGTGGGGCAATCACACAGCAAACTACAGAGGCTGTCCAATCTACAAAGAGCTGAAAAACCGTCTCCATAACAAAACGAACACGGCGCGGGCACACCAAGAAACAGATACGCTGACACACGCATTTTCGAAAGCAACAAGCTCCGCTCCATGGCCTATACCCACCACTAACAAGATAACAAAACTATAGCACAACTGAACAGCAAGAAACCAAAACTGAAGCCATGATGCAAGCCTTACAACAGAGCATGATGGAGTTTATGACATTAATGAGGACCACCATTCAAGACATGATGAGTAATCAAAACCTTTTGATACAAATGCTTGTAGCCCAACAATCAAAATAAACAATGGCTACCTTACGCATAGCTACGTGAAACGCCAATGTTGGGACCGCCACGGTGGGACCGCCATACTCATAAGAAACCGTATGAAGCACCACTTTTACAAAGAGTTTGCTGAAAATCATCTTCAGGCCACATCTATCAACATACAGCTGGAGGACAACACTCACCGTTTCACAGTATTGGAAGATCAATTCCTAGATTTCTTCCAAGCACTAGGGCCACACTTCATTGCAGCAGGCAACTACAACGCCAAGCATACTCACTGGGGATCGAAACTTGTGAATCCAAAAGAAAAACAGCTTTATAAGACTATAATAAAAGCCACTAATAAACTTGACCATGTTTCTCCTGGGAGTCCTACATACTGGCCATCAGACCTTAATAAAATATTTCCCGTTAAAGCTGAATGTCTGCCAGATCTGCCATCTGATCACTCGCCTGTAGTAATTCACCGCCGCCGGTACGCAGAAAACGTGAAGCCACCATACAGATTGACTTCACTTAAAACAAATTGGCTCAGGTATAAAAATATATATATATAATATATATATATCACACATTGACGTAAACCCAAAACTCAATACTGAATCTGATATAGAGAGTTGCGCGAGTACACCAAAAATCACAAACATTACAATTAATTCGAATAAGACCAACGTACAAATCGAGCAACTCGTCCACGTAAAATCAGTGCCGATATATAAAGCAACACACCAACAGGTACAAAACATCCGTTTCGCCGATAAGGAATTCCGCAGGCGGCTGGGCTCGTAGTGTTTAGACAGACATGTACAAAATATAATCACGACTACTAACACATACGTTGCGTTTCGTCCAAAAGAAGTCATCAAAATAATCAAAGACAGTCTCAGCCCGAAAAAATACACCGATACCCGTAGGATGCGACATGAATGTTTTGAATGGTGCAGATGCCGGACGTATCGTCATCAGCAAGGGAAACTTGGCCTCGTATGTTATAGGAGCATTAGCTAGTAGCCCCCCAACTCGCAACAAAGAAAAGCTGCACCAAGTGCCCGTTTCTTCATGAATGAATGAGTTCAATCGTCAAGGACTTGGGCCAAAGTTGCAGAATTCACGAACCTTTTCAATTTCTGTTTGATACTCGTTCTTTCAAACTATTTCGATAATTTTATTAAAAGTTGTATTGTATTCAGTGGGTGACAGAGTTTTTTCGAAAACTATACTATTGGCTTCGCATTTTCTAATAAAGCGGAACATATAAGCGAAAACTCAAAGTAGTTTAAGGTGTGACGAGAATTCCTCGCAGACATCGAACACATTGGAAGTCCAAGCAGCGGTCAATCCGACTGCAGTCTTCCTTTCTTCCTGAAGCAAGACTTCAGCGTCCAGCTCGAAATTTGTATTCTTGGGCCAGTTTTCCTCTTTATCCATCAGAAATCGTCACAACCTCTAGAAATAATATCTGCTGCGTTCTACTTTGTGGGAACATGCCGCCTTGTAGCTTCTTCTGACCATTCTTGAATCTCCGCTACCCTGCTAGAAGAGAATGTCGACAACGAAGATGGAAGATATTGAATCCAGTGAAGAGTAACATCAGAATCCGACCAGTAAACAATTCGTTCGATAGGGATTTTTAATAAGGGTTTCGTTCGATAAAGACCTTTAATAAGGGTTTGATCGGAATCGACTCATCCCAAACTAACTTTTTAGGCTAAAGTTCATGCAATAGGATCTTTCCCTTAATGACAATGAGACTTAATAAGCATAAAAAGGTATCGACCTAACTGTGCACTCAAATGAAGTGACCTCAGGTGAGTTTGAAAACCACTTGGCTTCAGCTCCTCTACGCTAAACATTTGCTGACGTGATCGTGTTAATTTGCATGCATTTATTAGTGCACTTATCCCGTTTATAAATAAATATATCAATATATTAAAACGCAATCGGATGGACAAGTAAGTGGTGATTTATGTGATAGTGGCCGTGTTTAAGCGAGCTAGCATTATATACATACATACATTGATACATATATCAAGTGCAGCCGCCCGTTACGTGCATTGACTCCGCTTGCATTTTCGGCATTTGTTTTGTGCTCATCTTCCCACTGAACCGAGTTTAGAGCGATTTGTTGCTATGCCCGCTGAAAGTGACAAAAACAAGGTGACCTTTTTAAAGCGCAAAGTCAATGCGTTGTTCAGCATGTTGCAGAGGCTACAAACGTCGCTGTCTAATGAGACGCAAAGCTGTTACGACGAACCCACTCTTACAATGAGGCAGGAGCAGATTGATGAGCTGCAAAGTGCCTTCAATGTTCTGCATACGGAACTGGAGGAATTAGATTTCGACGAAATTGGCAGTGAAATGAGTGAGAGTTTCGATGAATTCATCGTAGAATTCAAGGCTAGTGTGCGCGCGGAAATAGCCAAACGCAATGTGCATTTCGCGCCGCACTCGACGCTTGCGGAAGGTGTTGTGCCCCACCAGTGTAGTGGTCATCAAACGCAGCCGCGGCCAAGGCCGATGCCGTTGCCGCCTGTGCAGCTGCCAACGTTTGGCGGAGGCTACGCAAACTCGGCGGATTTTTACTCCGTGTTCACAAACATAATCGACAGCCATCCGGACCTCTCCAACATTGAGAAATTTCAGCATCTGCTGAACAACATGTTTGAGGGATTCGGCGCTGGAAACTATCCGATCATTGGAGATCTCAAACGGCAATTACGAAGCGGCTCTAGAGTTGCTTCAAAAAAGGTTTGACGCACATCACCGAGATTCTGGGTCTAAAGGTAGTACGGAATGGTTCAGTGGCATCGCTCCTGGAGTTGTCGGACAAGCTGCTGCATTCCTGGAACAGCGATGCAGAGTGCATCGCATGCCATATATTATTGCCCGCAATTTAGAGACTTAGCGCCAGTAGCTCGCCGACCCGGAATTTCATAAGGGTCAGCGTGTTGACCTATTAATAGGAGCTATCCTGTTTTATGAACTGCTGTGCGTAGGTCAGATAAAGTTGTTGCCAGGACTGCCACTGCTTCAAAAAACTCGTCTGGGCTGGGTTGTGTCTGGAGGCTGCGCGCGCCCATGCGGTAGCGCCTTAATAGCTTCACGCGTTCCTTCTGCAGTTAGCGAGAAAAACAGCATAAATGTTGTACTTGATTCACTTCTGCAGCGCTTTTGGGAGGTAGAAAATTGTCCCGGCCCAATAGTTCAAGCCACTAAGTAGTAGATAGATTGCGAGGCCCACTTTGTTACAAATTACACCAGATTGCCATTACTCGGTACGTTTGCCGCTAAAACTCCATTTGGATTCTTTAGGAGATTCCTATCATCAGGCTGTGCGGAGATTCTTGTCGCTGGAAAGAAAGCTTACAAAGCACCCTGGCTTGATGGTTAAATATGCGGTGTTCATGAAGGAATATCGTCACCTGGGACATGTCGCCTGTGCCTGCTTCCCAGATCAGTTCGTGCCGATATTTTTTTCCACATCACAGCGTCATGGAGGAGGATAGCTCTACCACCAAGCTTCGCTTTGTTTTTGACGGATCAGCTGCCACTTCCACCGGTTACTCGCTTAGCGTTCCCTATTGGATCAGAAATCCTTTGGCGCGATTTTTACGTGGATGATCTTATCTCCGGCTCCGGCACGGTAAAGGATGCTATCAGCATAATGCAGCAGACGGCTGGCATTCTTGCGTAGGGCAAGCTCAATCTAAGAAAATGGTGCTCTAACATTCCGCTTGTGCTGGAAGGTGTGCCCGCCGAGGACAAGGAGTCGTTCCTGAAGTTTGAAGATGGTAGCGATTTCACCAAAACTTTAGGTCTCGCTTGGGATCCCGCCTCCGACCAGCTATTGTTTTCGTTCTCTGCCTTTCAGTCGCCATTGAGACCCTGCAGGCGCTCTGTTTTGTCTGCGATTGCTAAATTTTACGATCCTCTCGGCCTGGTCGGTCCGGTAATCACAAGGTGTAAAGTCTTTTTGCAGCAGCTCTGCAAGGAAAAGCTGTCCTGGGATGAAAGCCTCCCGGAAACTCATAACACGAAATGGCTTAATATATGTCGCAGTTTTGAAACAATACGTCATGTTAGTTTCCCTCGGTTCGTGTTTAGCGCAGAGTCTGGTCTTGAGGTGCATGGTTTTTGTGATGCAAGCATTGATGCCTATGGAGCCTGCGTTTATGTGGTTTCTAAAGGGAATCAAAGTATTAGCCGTTTGCTTTGTTCGAAGTCACGCATAGCTTCGTTGAAGACCATAACAGTACCAACGCTGAAGCTTTGTGGTGCGGATCTTCTGGCTAAAATCATGAGGGAAATAGTAGGCTTGAAAGTATTTAAAGGACGCTACTATTGTTGGTGCGACTCGACGGTGGCACTTTCCTGGATCCGAGATGAGCCCGCCAGGTTCAACATATTTGTGGCAAATAGGGTTGCTGCCATTCAGGAGCTGACAGATGCCACGGCTTGGCGTTATGTTCCAACAGCGTTAAATCCGGCTGACATCTTATCCAGAGGATCCCTCCCGTCTGAGCCTAGCGAGTCGTCACTCTGGGCTCATGGACCCATCTATCTTACGGAGCCTGAAAGAGATTGGCCAACAGTTGTTTTTCCTGACAAGCCGGTGCTTGAGCTTCGTCGAAATGTGTTCATCGTAAAGTCACCGAACGTGGATGTAATTGCTAGCTCCAAATTTGCAAATTCTTACCCCTCACTGCAACGAGTGTTTGCATAAATTTACAAATTTTGTAGTGGAATTCGTCATCCTGGGGGCTCACCGTCGCACCCATTCAAGAGGGTACCCAGATGATGCAGCGTTTGGTGCAGCGCGCGCATTTACGGGAGGACATGCAGTCCCTAAAAACGCTGGGAAGAGTTTCTTCGTCTAGTCCCATATCCTCGCTTTCGCCGTTCCTAGATCAATTTGGACTTATTAGAGTAGGCGGAATTCGTCATTGGACTTTGATGGCCGCCACCCGAAAATCCTATCAAGGTCCCATCCGGTGACTCTGGCGATTATTTCGCATTACCATGAAACCAATCTTCATGCCGGACCTCGAGCTCTTCTGGGTGCAATTTGATTTCAATATTGGTCTATTGGGGGGAGGAAGACGGTTACCAAGGCCGTGAACAGATGCATCAGAAGAGGGTACCCAGATGATGCAGCGTTTGGTGCAGCGCGCGCATTTACGGGAGGACATGCAGTCCCTAAAAACGCTGGGAAGAGTTTCTTCGTCTAGTCCCATATCCTCGCTTTCGCCGTTCCTAGATCAATTTGGACTTATTAGAGTAGGCGGAATTCGTCATTGGACTTTGATGGCCGCCACCCGAAAATCCTATCAAGGTCCCATCCGGTGACTCTGGCGATTATTTCGCATTACCATGAAACCAATCTTCATGCCGGACCTCGAGCTCTTCTGGGTGCAATTTGATTTCAATATTGGTCTATTGGGGGAGGAAGACGGTTACCAAGGCCGTGAACAGATGCATCAGATGTTTTCGGATTAAGCCACGGCTGATAAAGTACATAATGGCGGACCTTCCCAAGGAGCGCTTGGAAGGATCTCACGCTTTTGAGGTTGCTGGTAAAGACTTCTGTGGACCCTTCTTTCACAAGTCGGATACTCGCAACAAGCCTGCGGTTAAATGCTACGTCTGCGAATTTATATGCTTTGCAGCCAAGGCAGTGCACCTGGAGCTGATCAAGGATCTCTCGACAGTTGCGTTTCTGTGCGGACTCAAGATGTTCATATGCACCCGGCGGAAGCCGAAGCAAATTTGGTCAGACAACGCCACCAATTTTGTCGGCGCCAAGAATGAACTTCTGAAACTTCGAAGGTTATTTCTCAGCAGCGAGCATCAAGGCTTCATTCAGAATTTTTTGCCTTTCGGAGAGGATAGACTGGCGGTTTATCCCTCCACGGTCGCCCCATTTCGGTGGACTTTGAGAAGCAGCGGTGAAACGACAAAGCATCATTTCTACCGCGCTGTTATTAACTCCAGACCTTTAGTTCCCATTTCAGACAACCCTGCCGATCTGAACGTCCTCACTCCTGCGCATTGTCTCAATGGTGGTCCGCCCTCGTCGTTTGACGAGCCAGCTATAACGGGCCTAAACTATAATCGGCTTGACTCTTGGCAGCGCATTTCCTTTCTTCAGCAAGTCTTTTGGTCGCGATGGAAGGAAGAATACTTGACGTTGCTCCAGCAGCGCTCCAAGTGGCGCACCCCAAAGCCTGGCGTAGCCGTGGACAGCGTCGTTCTTGTTAAGGACGAGAATCTACCCCCAATGAGATGGCCTTTGGCGAGAGTCATGCAGTTGATTCCTGGCAGAGACGGCGTCGCTCGAGTTGCAAAATTGAGGACCGCGTCTGGAGTAATAAGGCGGGCAGTGAACAAGCTGTGTCTGCTTCCCCTTGAGAACTCTGTTGGAAACAAAGCTTCCAACGGGGGGAGAATGTTGGGTCATGCAGCCACCAAAACTGTGCTGTAGACTAATTTTATAGTCTTAATATTGTAAGCCGAAATCTCTCTCTTTGTTATCTGCCTACATTAGGCTCGGGCCCCGCATTTCGGCTGTCTGTCCCGCCAATTGTCATTTCTATCGTTTTTCGGCAAAGACTCAACTTGTGAATTTGATATAGCTCTTGGTCGGCCCTAGCTGCCAGTATAATAAACAAAACCAACTGTATCGAAAAATATTCAGCTATTTATTATTTGCAACAGCTATTGAAAAAGCTCAATAGCTAAACAATACCGGTTACTCGTAGAGTAAAAGGGTATACTAGATTCGTTGAAAAGTATGTAACCAGGCATAAGGAAGCGTTTCCGACCATATGAAGTAAAGTATATTCTTGATCAGGATCAATAGTCGAGACGATCTGGCCATGTCCGTCTGTCTGTCTGTCCGTCTGTCTGTCCGTATGAACGTTGAGATCTCAGGATTGTACAAAAGCTACAAAGTTGAGATTAAGCATACAGAGTCCAGAGATATAGACGCAGCGCAAGTGTGTCGATTCATGCAGCCATGCCCACCCCAACGCCCACAAACCGCCCAAACTTTTTAAAAAAGTTTTGATATTTTTTCATTTTTGTATTGGTCTTGTAAATTTCTATCGATGCTTTTTGGCACGCCCACTCTAACGCCCACAAACCGCCAAATAGTGTCAGTGTTGAAGACTCTCCTTCGCACTTTCACTAGCTGAGTAACGGGTATCAGGTAGTCGGGGAACTTGACTATAGCCTTCTCTCTTGTTTTTATATCTTCTTTTTATTTTAATAAACTATTACTTTGTGTTTCGAAATGTGTATTAAATTTTTTCTAATGAGAACAACAACGAGAAAATATTTAAATTGAAAATCAGGTCTTGCAGTATCAATATTAATAGTGGGTACAAAATGACGCCAAAGAGAATATACCCGAGGAATACAGGGTAGTACGGCGTTTCGCTAATCTAAGCACGCCAAACAAAAAGGTGCCAAACAACAACAACGTAAGCACCGGCGCACAAGCTAAAACTAAAAGTTTACCGCTGCAGCTGCTGGTATATTAGGCTATTAGGCATTGACCTCAACTATTAGTGCGAGTTTGATCCAGGGAGTGGGAGACGGTGGCGACAGTGATTGAAGTAATGAATACAATTACAGTAAATTTCGACTTTTCTTATATTTCCATATTATCACAATTAAAGCCTAACTTAAGGAAGGTTGGCGAAGGCGGGGCGAATTCGTAAGGAGCGAGAGAGAGCTTTCTGCCTTCGCTCTTAACTAACTTACACTAGACTTCAAATTTTACTCCATACAAAAAAAAAAAAATAATTATAATAATAAATCCTGGAGCTTCAGCCAACAATGTGGCTTTTGACTACACTGATTTGTAAATAGCGTTTATAAATTTAATCAATTCGTTTATACAGGTTTGAGCTACTCTACAGCTTAATTTTGTATAATTGTATCCTATTAGTCTCCGAATCTTTCAATTAATTATACCCGTTAATCGTAGAGTAATAGAATATACTAGATTCGTTGAAAAGTAGGCAGAAGGAAGCCTTTCCGACCATAAAATGGATATAGGCGACCGTCTGTCTGTCCGACCGTCCACAGTGGCGCCTGAGATATTTTTGGGTTACAAAAATCATAACTTTTGAACCAGTTGAGATATTTTCATACATGAAAGGTAATTTTAATACCTTTCGATTAAGACGCAGCGCAAGTTTTTCGATTCATGTTGCCACGCCCACTCTAACGCCCACAAACCGCCCAAAACTGCCACGCCCACCCTTTAAAAAAATGTTATAATATTTTTCATTTTTGTATTGGTCTTGTAAATTTCTATCGATTTGCCAACAAACTTTTTGCCACGCCCACAAACCGCCTAAAACTGCCACGCCCACACTTTTAAAAAATTTAAAATGTTATAATATTTTTCATTTTTGTATTGGTCTTGTAAATTTCTATCGATTTGCCAAAAAACTTATTGCCACGCCCACTCTAACGCCCACAAACCGCCAAAAACTGTGTGTTGAAGACTCTCCTTCGCACTTCCACCAGCTGAGTAACGGATAGTCGGGAAACTCGACTATAGCGTTCTCTCTTGTTTTTATTAGTAAATTATAAATTTCTACCGATTTGCAAACGCACACGAACCCCCCATAACTGCCACGTCCATAGTTAACGCCCAAAAATTGTCAGTGCTGAAGACTCCCATTCGCACTTTCACTAGCTGAGTAACGGGTATCAGATAGTCGGGGAACTCGACTATAGCGTTCTCTCTTGTTTTTATATCTTGTTTTTATTTATGTTTTTATTTATTATTTATGTTTCGAAATGTGTATTAAATTTTTTCTAATGAGAACAACAACGAAAAAATATTTAAATTGAAAATCAGGTCATGCAGTATTAATATTAATAGTGGGTACAAAATGACGCCAAAGAGTAGTACGGCGTTCCGCTAATCTAAGCGCGCCAAACAAAAGGTGCCAAACAAAAGGTGCCAAACAACAACGTACGTAAGCACCGGTGCACAAGCGAAAACGAAAAGTTCACCGCTGCTGGTATATTAGGCTATTAGGCATTTACCCGCACTATTAATGCGAGTTGGATCCAAGGATTGGGAGACGGTGGCGACAGTGATTGAAGTAATGAATACAATAACAGTAAATTACCGTAAATTTCGACTTTACTTATATTTCCATATTATCGCATTTAAAGCTTAGCTTAACGAAGATTAGTCTCCGAATCTTTCAATTAATTATACCCGTTAATCGTAGAGTAATAGAATATACTAGATTCGTTGAAAAGTAGGCAGAAGGAAGCCTTTCCGACCATAAAATGGATATAGGCGACCGTCTGTCTGTCCGACCGTCCACAGTGGCGCCTGAGATATTTTTGGGTTACAAAAATCATAACTTTTGAACCAGTTGAGATATTTTCATACATGAAAGGTAATTTTAATACCTTTCGATTAAGACGCAGCGCAAGTTTTTCGATTCATGTTGCCACGCCCACTCTAACGCCCACAAACCGCCCAAAACTGCCACGCCCACCCTTTAAAAAAATGTTATAATATTTTTCATTTTTGTATTGGTCTTGTAAATTTCTATCGATTTGCCAACAAACTTTTTGCCACGCCCACAAACCGCCTAAAACTGCCACGCCCACACTTTTAAAAAATTTAAAATGTTATAATATTTTTCATTTTTGTATTGGTCTTGTAAATTTCTATCGATTTGCCAAAAAACTTATTGCCACGCCCACTCTAACGCCCACAAACCGCCAAAAACTGTGTGTTGAAGACTCTCCTTCGCACTTCCACCAGCTGAGTAACGGATAGTCGGGAAACTCGACTATAGCGTTCTCTCTTGTTTTTATTAGTAAATTATAAATTTCTACCGATTTGCAAACGCACACGAACCCCCCATAACTGCCACGTCCATAGTTAACGCCCAAAAATTGTCAGTGCTGAAGACTCCCATTCGCACTTTCACTAGCTGAGTAACGGGTATCAGATAGTCGGGGAACTCGACTATAGCGTTCTCTCTTGTTTTTATATCTTGTTTTTATTTATGTTTTTATTTATTATTTATGTTTCGAAATGTGTATTAAATTTTTTCTAATGAGAACAACAACGAAAAAATATTTAAATTGAAAATCAGGTCATGCAGTATTAATATTAATAGTGGGTACAAAATGACGCCAAAGAGTAGTACGGCGTTCCGCTAATCTAAGCGCGCCAAACAAAAGGTGCCAAACAAAAGGTGCCAAACAACAACGTACGTAAGCACCGGTGCACAAGCGAAAACGAAAAGTTCACCGCTGCTGGTATATTAGGCTATTAGGCATTTACCCGCACTATTAATGCGAGTTGGATCCAAGGATTGGGAGACGGTGGCGACAGTGATTGAAGTAATGAATACAATAACAGTAAATTACCGTAAATTTCGACTTTACTTATATTTCCATATTATCGCATTTAAAGCTTAGCTTAACGAAGATTAGTCTCCGAATCTTTCAATTATTTATACCTTTTAATCGTAGAGTAAAAGAGTATACTAGGTTCGTTGAAAAGTAAGCCGAAGGAAGCCCTTCCGACCATATAATGGATATAGCCGACCGTCTGTCAGTCCGACCGTCCCACAGTGGCGCCTGAGATATTTTTGGGTTACAAAAATCATAACTTTTGCACCAGTTGAGATATTTTCATACATGAAAGGTAATTTTAATACCTTTCGATTAAGTGGTCATACAATATGGTGTGATGAATAGTAGATTTTATTTTCGAAAATTAATGTTTTTGGAGGCAGTTTTTTCAATTTCTATCCAATTTCGAAAAATACTTTTCATTTGTTTTCTCTGAAAATGCTAATATGGTACATATTTAATGTTTTAAAAACAAAAAATAAATAAATTTTAAAGAAAATAATTTTTGTTCTTTTTTATTTTGTCAATTTTTCATATATTTTTACCTTTTATTTAAAAATAATTAAAAAAATTCATTCAATTTTTCTTAATTTTATATTTTTGAAAAATAGTTAGTCATTATACATTCATTTAAAATCATTACAAAGTCAGGGATTGAAAAACAAGCCGCCAATACAGGAAATAATGTATGCCCGCCATACAATTTCGTACTGCGCAGCAACTGCGCTTATAGCTGAATTTGCTCTAAGCCGCCCCTTTTTTTGAGCTGAGTTGAAAGTATCTTTTGGCTGGGAAATTCGTGGTGGGACGTGAGGGACCCGATCTCTTTTGATTCTGATAAAGAACATATTCAAGAACAACACCGATTTATTTTCTCCATCAAAGTTGAAAACAAGAGACAACTCTATAGTCGAGTTCCCCGACTATCTGGTACCCGTTACTCAGCTAGTGGAAGTGCAAAGGAGAAATTTCCATACTGACAGTTTTTGGCGGTTTGTGGGCGTTAGAGTGGGCGTGGCAAAAGGTTTTTTGGCAAATCTATGGAAATTTACAAGACTAATACAAAAATGAAGAAATATTAAATTAGTTTTCAAATGTGTAGGCGTGGCAGTTTTGGGCGGTTTGTGGGCGTTAGAGTGGGCATAATCTCAACTTGTAGCTTTTGTAGTTCCTGAGATCTCAACGTTCATATGGACGGACATACAGACGGACAGACAGACGGACATGGCCAGATCGTATAGATCGAACATATATACTTTATATGGTCGAAAACGCTTCGTTCTGCCTGTTACTTACTTTTTAACGAATCTAAAACACCCTTTTTACTCTACGAGTAACGGGTATAATTATTTTTGTTTTTGTTCTCTCGTGAACTCGTTTGTGTGCCAAACCACATAAGGCAATATTTCAGATTATATTTAAAGCTATGTTAGTCGGAATTCTGTATTATTTTATCTATAAATATAATATCGAACTAGTTATTCCTTACATGGATTACTGGGTTTATTGGGTTATTGGTTTGCATAATTCGTTTGAATTCGAGCCTATTAAGAACTAATGAAAACAAACATATATAGTTTCCAAGAGGGCTGGGCAGATGCCCGACGTCGGCAGCGGTGAACAGAATTGATGACAGCGCTATGGGCAGAATGCTGTACTTTTGCATCCGCCTCATAGCTCGCTGCATAGTCGGCTGCCTAGGTCTTCGGAACTACCGTGGCACTGCTGAGTTAGCGCCTCCTGCCCAATGTATTCCCCTATCAATTAGCGAATCCGAAGTCATTCCTTCAGATTGCTGAATTGAAGACTGCTCCAAACTAACTTATATTTAAAAAGTTCCGAATGGAAAATTTTGTTTTATAATTTAATAGTCTAACTGTATTGGCCAACTTTATTCAAAAAAATAGGAAATAGGAATTTATCACATAAAATTCTTTGTAGGTCTCATCTAGTGTTATATTTCTCCTTGAATAACTAGATCAAAGGCCTTTTGTAACATTCGATACGTTTCAGCAACGGAAATATTATTCCGCTCGCAAAATTTAACAGCTCTTCTTTGCTCAACAAAATTAATAAATAAATAATAATAATTATTTATTGTAAATGCATTTTTTAATAATTTTAGAATTGTTTTAATATCCATTTGAGCTATCTTAAACACACGTACAAAATATTTAAAACCAGGCTAAGGGACATGGCGTTATTAAATGGTGAGGCCAATAATGTCTTTCAGGTGCTCTAGAAATCGAATAACTAAATTCCAAATAATATTCAGGAATATGGAAAATAGATGTGAATTAATTTCTACTTATCCACAAGTATTTTTTTGTTATATCTCTTAGACTTAAAAGTGTGATTTGCGTATTAGTAGCTATTCTGCAAAGTATACAAGTGGCGTTGTTTTATTACCAAAGTTCCAGTTTCATCACAAATACTAATATCTTATTTTGTCGATCTCCTTGTGAGGTTACCGAGGTCACATATATAAGAAGTTTTTCTAATTCAGTAAAATACACGTTTTTAAAATATGGTGGACGAACAGGTTTTTACTTAATAATATTTGAGAAACAACTGATTACCCTTTTATTTGTCTAGTTATCTGGAGCTTTGCGAGATTTACCAGGCAGAGTTCTAAACGTGCCTGTTGAAGAACGACAACATTTATTTCGAAATGTGTCCTCAGTTTTAAGACATTCTGGTAAGAAATTTAAAAATCTTCCAATTAATTTTTATTCAATAATCAAATCAATTAAAATTAACAAAAATCGTATAGCATACTAACTCGTATGTACACCTTATTACCACAGTGTTTTAGTGATTTTTTGTAAAAACACGTCCGGCGATAATTATTACATTCATTTGCTTGCAACTTATTTGTTGCAGTTACGAATTGAATTTCATGTCGGTATTGTTGTTAACTAAAAAAGTACCAGAAAAATGGAAACGCAGTATTTCAACTAGGAATATTGAAATATTCAATAAACCAAAACTAGTTTCTTAATCATAAAAACGAAAAAAATTTTTAACAAGAACCAAATGTGCCGGATTTTTTTTATCATTCTAACTTAACTTATTATATATGTTACTGGTATAGTAAAAGGATATACTAGATTCGTTGAAAAGTTTGTATCAGCGTGCAGATAGATTTAAGCGCAAGTTTGTTTCTTTGTGTTGTTTCGTCCTCGAACTCGGCTGCTAATTTCGGAGCTGATTTTTGATTTTTTGAAACAATTTAGAAAAATGATGTATCTTAGTTTTATCGGATGGGTTAGCAAAACGTGTTTAGGGTTTCGGTTTTTAAAAGATATACATCTGCCAGAAAAAGTATGCGTACACACTAAACGTATGTATAACTTTGATGGCCATAAATGTATTTCATGTATTCATTTTTTTATATTATTCACAAACTTATTATTAATTTTATCCGTGGGCTTTTTTAGCAAAGCACATTACTAATTTTATAAAAATTAAAAAGGCCCAACTTTCAACACTGACCGTTTTGGGCGGTTTGTGGGCGTTAGGGTGGGCTTGGCAAAAAGTTTTTCTGCAGATCGATAGAAATTTACAATACTAATAAGAAAATGAAGAAATATCCAAAAAATTTTCAAAAGTGTGGGCGTTAGAGTGAGCATGGCAACATGGGTCAACAAACTTGTGCTTTCTCAACTTTTTAGCTTTTATAATTCCTTAAATCTCGACGTTCATGCAGACAGACGGACATGGCCAGATCAGGATCAATACCTGATTAAGAATATACATATATGTATGTATACTCTCTATGGTCGGAAACGCTTCCTTCTGCCTGTAACATACTTTTCAACGAATCTAGTATACCTTTTTACTCCACGAGTAACGGGTATAAAATAAATTAAAATTTCTTTCTCGCGGACTTAAAGCTGAATTTAAAGTGTTGAAAAGTATATCTACACTTTTTACCAGCACATCCGTCTCCCAAAGCTAGACAAAGTGTCTTAATAAACAATGTACAATAAATCTCAAATGATTGCAGACTCAAATCTACCATTTACTAATTTACAATTTACCATTAATTTCATCTATATTGTTTATATAAAAATTGAGTATATTTTAAATTTACATCTTTGTAAATTTTTTATTAATGGTAATGGGAAAGTTTGTTAGTCTTGATAGGGCTTATAAATACAAGGTGGTTATTAAATAGGTCGTTTGGTAATATGTATAAGGTTGTCAAATATCTCCCTTCCGCTTTTTTGCTCTTTATTCAATGCTTTATAAAAAGTGTTACAGTGATCGGATTTAGTTCAAATATGCGCCGTTTTGTTCGATAATCTGTTTCCATCTAGACGGCAACTTCATAATACCTCCCTCGTAGAAGCCCCCCTCCTTATTTGCGAAGAACTCGGACAGCCACTTTTCACAAGCCTCTTTTGAGTTCAACTTTACACCACCAAGGGCACTCGCCATGGACAGGAACAGGTGGTAATCACTTGGCACTATGTCCGGGCTATATGGTGGATGCGATAAAACCTCCCATCCGAGCTCCCGTAGCTTCTGACGAGTCATCAACGAAGTGTGTGGTCTGGCGTTGTCCTGGTGGAACACTACACCCTTCCTGTTGGCTAATTCTGGACGCTTCTGGTCGATCGCCTGCTTTAAGCGGTCCAGTTGTTCGCAGTAGATGGTAGAATTAAGCGTATGGCCATATGGGAGCAGCTCATAGTGGATGATTCCCTTCCAATCCCACCAAACACACAGCAAAACCTTCCTGGCCGTCAATCCCGGCTTGGCCACTGTTTGGGACGATTCACCGGCCTTCGACCACGACCGTTTTCGCTTGATATTGTCGTATGTGATCCATTTTTCGTCGCCAGTCACCATCCGCTTCAAGAATGGGTCGAGTTCGTTCCAGAAGGTTTTTTTGCGTCAAATCATGCGGCACCCAAACATCAAGCTTTTTTTTGTATTCAGCCTTCTGCAGATGGTTTAAAATGGTTTGGTGACTAACTCCCATCTCCTGGGCGATGTCACGAGATGCCACATGCCGGTCTAACTCGATGTATTCCATGATTTGATCGGTATTTGTCGTCACAGGTCTTCCGCCGGCTGGCTTATCCATGGTGTCGTTTTCACCGGCTCTGAATCGTCGAAACCATTCCTCCGCGGTTCGAAGTGATAGAGTACCATCCCCCAAAACACCATTAATCTCACGGAACGTTTCTCTAGCGGATTTGCCTTTAACGAAGGAAAACTTTAAAATAGCGCGAATTTCGGCGTTAGTGAACTCCATGTTTACACGTCTATAACTGTTGAACGCAATATCCAATAACTAATCATGCATAGCGTCGTTTTGTAGGTTATGTCAAGACCTTTCAAATTATGTATAGTATTGCCAGATACGAGCTCTGTAGCGCTTTGTACATAGCCGCGAAATTCAAAAGACAAAAAGGCGGAAGGGAGATATTTGACAACCTTATATGCAAGTACCATCCTTGTGCACTTGCACCGTTGCTGCAGTTGTATCTATTTTGTCTAAGTTTTAAAAAAAATTTCTCAATATTGTTGCCTTTAAATAATTTAAGTACAATTTTTGTATTGGCTATCAATTCTTTTTCAATGGCTGCATGTTCGATTAAAGTTCCACTGGCAAAACAGATATGTTTACCTTATAGCCGAGTCGATCTGGCCATGTTCGTCTGTCCGTCCGTATGAACGCTGAGATCTCAGGAACTACAAAAGCTAGAAAGTTGAGATTAAGCATACTCCAGACTCCAGAGACATAGACAGAGCGCAAGTTTGTCGATTCATGTTGCCACGCCCACAAACCGCCTAAAACTGTCGGTGCTGAAGACTCTCCTTCGCACTTCCATTAGCTGAGTAGCGGGTATCAGATAGTCGGGAAACTCGACTATAGCGTTCTCTCTTGTTTTTATCTTAAATAAGGAACTTAATCAAGAACGACAAAACTAGGCGAAAAATAAAATAGCACCACTTGATAAAAAATGCTTAAATTTTCAATTTTAAACTTGATCTTTAACTAAAAAAAATTCACCAATAACAAATGTATGCCTATTAAAACTACACCTAACCCACTAATTTAATATTTGGTAGTATTCCCTATTACCAATAACAGGTGCGCAACGTTTTGGCATGGAATCTACCTGGCACCGTTTTAGGAATACTTTGCTCCAGGACGCAACTCAAAGGTATTCGTTGTTAGTTGGCTTAGAAGCTACAACTTCTTTTTTTTATATCTGACGAAGGATTTTCGCTGGATTGCGGCCTGGGGACTGTGCAGGCCACTCAAAATAGGAACAGATTTATTTTGGAACCAATCCTTGGCTTTCCTGCTTTGGTGATTGGGGTCATAGTCTTGTTAGAAGACCCATTTTAGCGGCATATCCTATTTGGCAAAGGTAGCATCACCGTCACCAAAATATCCACAAACACATGTTGATCCATGATGGTTTTTATCCAACGTATTGCCCCAACTACGTAGTAGGAGAAACGATTGAAATATGGGAAAATTTCCACTGAAAAGGAAATTTTTGTGGGATTTGGAAATGAAAATGGGGTATCGAATGTGGGATGTATGTTTTTTTATTTATTTTGAATTAAAACGAATATTTATGTTCATATAATGGATTATAAACAGAATTTCGTGTGAATTATATTAAATCTGTGTCCATATCACTATCCGAACCATCGACATTGCTATTGCCGTTTTCATCCACTTTTGGATTGACGTTGTTCTTATCATTAGCAGCAATTTGGCGCAATTGCTCAGCTTTTGATTGCAGAAACTTATGGAATTCCATGCACGACAAAGTGAAATTATGTTTCATCATCAGCATTGCTTTCAGTGTCCACTTTCAATTATTATTACTTTATTATTATTATTCATATAATTTCTTCGAATCTTATATATTTATAAATGCTGTTATCAACAATATGAATGCTGTTGCCTTTGTCACTGTAAAATTAATTTCTTTGCGATAAACAAATATAGTCTATAGATGTACTATAGTCGAGTTTGATCATGTGTACTGTGTACATTTTATGCAATGTCTATGTACTATGTTTTACATTTTGAATTTTAAACCGAAAATGTTAATAAACAGCGTTCCCATTTTGTGGCAATGTTGGATAGGAAAAACGCTTAAAAATTTGGGAAAATCCCACACAATGTGGGACATCTACGACGCTTAATAATACTGGATCCTCCGTGTTTAATTGTTTCTGCTTTGTAATTTGACTTATATTCGGTGTTCTTGGGGCGCATTACATACGATCGAGATCCATTGCCAACAAAAATAACAACCTTGCGTGGGCGTGGAAGTTTGGGACGGTTTGTTGGCGTTAGAGTGGGCGTGGCAACATAAATCGACGAACTTGCGTCAATGTCCATGATACGGCTGGCTTTTGGAAATGACACTTGGACGTCCTCTGCCAGCTGTTGCAGTACTCGGATGGCTAGGAACACGGCGCGGTTGAACCCGAAGGATCTGGGGTATGCTTTGGATCGACCCAGATCTAACGATACATTTTTGTAATGTCCGCACTGAAGACGTATTAAATATACCGCCACTTCAGGATCTGGATCGTGAGATCGGATTGCAGGACTGGACCAGCATGAAGGATATCATTTAGCAGCTTACATTTTCCGGCGGACTTGAAGCGTTAAATACAACGAGAATCTTTGTAGTGGTGGCTTTCGGGCTTAACTACCGCATGATGATAAGTCGGAGAGCTATGAGTCGACGGAACTTCTTTCATTTGACCCAGTTCCAGATACTTCGCCGTCATATTGCTATTTTAGGGAAGAGTCTTTAAACGATTCTCGTTTCTAAGAAACTGAGCTAACGCAATGGACTTCGAATATAAAAAATTGAATCGGAATTCTCGGAGGCACAGAACGGGAGCGTCACCAGGTACCTCCCGCTTGTGTCTTTCTTCGTAGTTTGGATGAAGTTCCTTTCACAAATATAATGAGACTCTTTTACCATCTTGACTGGTAAATCCTCCACCGCCCAGAACATGCTGAGAGCGTGTCGAGCGAATAAGGGTCGCCTATTTGGTGCACCTGAATCGGAAAACGACCCGTTTCGGATTACCATTGGATATCGGCCCCGTTAGCACCCACCCAACCCAGGAGCGAGCCGCAAATATTTTGTCGGGTACCATCCATCATTATGTCAGTCCCGATCCATACATTAATTTGAGAGCTCTCAAAAAGGTAGAATCTGCCAAGCGGAGAGCGCAGAAAGCGCGGACACAATCTTACCGGATGGTTCTTCTTGGAGCATAAGTCACACCCTTTCTGCTTAGGGCTGTCCTTTGTCTCTCTAGTTTTTTGGAACTGCCTGAGTCGGTTTCATATCCTCGATGGCCTTCCGATGACCTTTCGCTCTGGAAGGTGTTTATTTAATATCAATCTGGGATTTCGGATTTGGACGTTAAGGACTGTTCCCACAAGGAGAGAGTCAGATTTGGCAGTTTGCTCGGATATCGAACTCAAGTTGAACTGGAGCTTCAGTTGGCTGTCGACTAAATGTCGCACATAGACGCAGCGCAAGTTTGTCGATTCATGTTGCCACGCCCACTCTAACGCCCACAAACCGACCAAAACGGCCACGCCTACACTTTTGAAAAATGTTTTAATATTTTTTCATTTTTGAATAAGTCTTGTAAGTTTCTATCGATTTGCCAAAAAAAATTTTGCCACGCCCACTCTAACGTCCACAAACCGTCAGTGTTGAAGACTCTCCCCCGTACTTCCACTAGCTGAGTAACGGGTATCAGATATTCAGGGAACTCGACTATAGCGTTTTCTCTTGTTTTGATTTGTGCCCTTAGCTAGGTCTTCACTTGTTCGAGCGCTCAAACCAGCGCACTTAGTGTGCACTATGGTATCACACATCTAACCAGGAATTGCTTGCTGCTCAGACCTTATTTCCTGACGGCATATGTTTCCATGTTCTTAAAATTCAGACCAGAGGCACAAAATCTAAATTTGCAAGAAAGCTACTCTGCCTCCCTAACGCTAACTAAATATACCACTGTGGTAACTATATGTAGTTTTAAATGTGCGCGCAGTTGCCCGATTATCGAAAATATTTGAAAACGCCCAATCAATATGCGTATTGCTATTGGTTGTAGACGCATCCAAATCTAGCAACGAACTAAAACCCTTTACATCTACTAAAAAATCGAAAATTTGCTTGCAGCAGCCAGAGATGGAGTGGAGGTTAAAATCTCCTAACACTAAACAATTACTATTTAAAAATGTGTGCTGCTGAAATAACTCCTTAAATTCAGATTCAAACTTCTTTAAGGGATAGGTCGGACTTTTATATAAAACAAGAATTCCTAAAGATCGGTACTTAAAGATAGCAAACTCAAACACTGAAGAGGCTAAATTTGAAAGATTTAAATGAAATCGACCACTTGAGCAAAGACTTACATTCTTAAATAGTTCGTTTCGAATACAAACGAGAATGCTTCTTGGTCGGGCTCCGCTAGCTACTGACTGGCAATCTAATCTCACTGCTGTGGTAAAGCCAGGAATTTCATATACCTCATTTGAGTATGTTGATGCTTTAACAAAGCACAGAAGAGAAGACCTAAGCATTAGACGATCGGAACAAACATCGCTTATGTGGCAGTGTCTCATTCTCCATTCGTTGACGTGTGAAGACGACCGCCGGCACTCATTGCAACGAAACAACGCGGACTTCTCTCATACGTCTCCGCGACTTCTGCAGACAGCGAGCGGTCAATCACCCCTAACCCGACGAATTTACTACTGGAACGGTATCATCGGCTCGCTCAATTTCGTCGACGCTAGTACTTGCTCGCCCTGAGCCAGCGATCAAAACAAAAACGCAACTCAACGGTTCCGCTGTGCTAGCAGAAAACCAAAACATAAACAAGAACGCCGGGTCGACAATACAGACTGGAATGGAACAATTAAAAGAAAACTTAGCCCTCAAAATCCGAAAATAAGGCAAAAATTACACGAGACGATGTCACTAATAAAACGCCAGCAAACACCAACAAATTTGAGCTTCTGGCAAATTCTACTGATGAAAGTGTACAAACGACAAAGTCATTCAAAGAGGAATCTAAGAAGGTTAAGCCTCCTCCAATTTACATTCGCGAAAAAAGCTCAAGTGCCTTAGTGAACAAAATAGCGACATTAATAGGAGAAAACTTGTTCTACATAATCCCCCTAAGAAAAGGGGAACATTAATGAAACAGAGAGCCAGATACTAAAAAAAAATGAGGTTCACCCAATCTACAAGTTACAGCTCCTATTGCATCGGCGTATCACAGTAGAAGAGCCACACAAGCGCAACCGCCCAGTGCAGTGCACTAACTGCCAAGAATATGGCCACACTAAGGCTTACTGTACACTGAACTCTATCTGCGTAGTCTGTAGTGAAGCCCACAGCACAGCGAAGTGTCATAAGAACAAGGTAGACAGCTCTGTTAAAATGTGCAGCAACTGCGGTGGTGCGGAGAATCAACACGAGCTCAGCCACACACATCAGTCACACTCTGCCACAATCGGGCCCCTCTTAGACGGCACCCCTTCCTACACATCGTACCAATCCTAGCGTTTCCTTCGCTATTGCCTTAAGATCGGGAATTATCCCGTCACTCTGGCCGCAGTCTACTGCCCACCTCGTTTTGCAGTTTCTGAGGACCAATTCTTGGAATTTTTCAACACACTCGGTGAGCGATTTATAGCGGCTGGTGACTACAATGCCAAGCACACGCACTGGGGTTCACGCCTTTTAAACCCAAAGGGCAATCAACTTTACAACGCGCTTTTTAAGCCACGAAATAAGCTCGATTATGTCACTCCGGGTAGGCCTACATACTGGCCAGCAGATCCAAATAAGCTCCCGGATCTCATTGACTTCGCAATAATAAGAAATATCCCTAGAAATAATATTGTCACTTGCAGAACTATCATCAGATCACTCACCAGTTTTACTTGCTCTCAGGCATCAACCACATATAACTGAGCACACCTACAGGCTGACAGGCAACAGGACCAACTGGGCAAGGTACACGAAATATGTTTGTACTCACATGGTACCAACTCAAACAGTGTCTACCCATGAGGATATTGACCGCCTGACCGAATCGGTGGAGGAAAATCTGGTTGCTGCAGCCAAGGCCTCTACCCCTCCAGACACACACAAAATGACAAATCATACCAAGACAACTCGCGAAATCGAACTGCTAGTACTTGAAAAACAAAGACTAAGAAGAAAATGGCAGAATCACAGATCCCCAAAGGCTAAGGAACAGCCAAAATAGCAACACGTAGACTAACCAGGGCACTTAAGCTTGAGGAAGCAACCGCCCAGCATCTATATATCGAACAACCATCGCCCACCAGCAAGAAGAACCCTTTGTGGAAAGCACACAATAATATTCAGCCACCAGCAGAAACAGTCGTTCCACTGCGAGGCCCCTCGGGAAGCTGGATACGCAGCGAACAAGATAAAGCAAGTGCATTCGCCGATCACCTTCAAGGCGTATTCCAACCAAATACTGCTAGCAACTCATTTGTCCTACCTGTAGCAATTAAAATCCAGCCACCAATAAATCCAATAACATTTAGTCAACGTGAGATAGCATCTATAATAAAAGATCTTGAGCCCAAAAAATCACCTGGACACGACTTGGTGACACCAAAAATGATCATAGAACTCCCACCGTGTGCGGTTCTGACCTTATGCAATCTCTTTAACGCTATTACGAAACTTGGATACTATCCCCAAATGTAGAAAAAGGCGGTCATAGTGATGATTCCCATGCCAGGCAAAGACAAAACGCAACCCTCATCCTACAGACCAATCAGTCCCCTATCGTGTCTCTCGAAACTGTAAAGGCATTCTTAAAACACCTAGCTCCCTACTTAAGAATGCGAAACACAATACCATCCCATCAATTTGGTTTTCGCAAAAATCATGGAACGATCGAACAGGTCAATCGCATCACAAACGAAATTCGTACTGCTTTTGAGCACCGGGAATACTGCTCAGCAATATTCTTAGATGTCGCACACGCATTTGACCGAGTCTGGCTGGAAGGACTAATGTACAAGATAACAAAACTGCTTCCGCGGAATACCCACAAAGTGTTCGAATCGTATCTCTTCAAAAGAGTGTTCTCAACCAGGTGTAACAGTTCGACTTCACACGACCGCTTCATCAATGCTGGAGTTCCCCAAGGAAGTGTGCTGGGCCCCGTTCTTTACACTTTATATACAGCAGACATGCCTACAAACTATCAGCTCACAACCTCTACGTTTGCTGACGATACCGCAATACTCAGCCGATCCAAATGCCCATCAAAGGCAACAGAAAAACTTGACTATCATCTTAAAACAGTGGAAAGATGGTTTGCGGACTGGCGCATTAAGATACAGACTGAATAGACAAGCCTGCCCACCATGTACCCTAAACAATACACTCATCCCACAATCAGACGTAGTAACATATCTCGGGGTTCACCTAGATAGACGCCTCACCTGGCGGCGACATATAGTTACTAAAAGGACTCATATGAAGCTTAAAGCAGTTAATCTCCACTGGCTTATTAACTGCAACTCTCCGCTTAGTCTAGAATACAAAGTACTTCTCTACAATACCGTGCTGAAACCCATTTGGACATACGGCTGTGAATTATGGGAAAACGCGTCCAAAACCAACATTGAAATTATACAGCGAGCTCAGTCAGCGATTCTGCGAACTATCACTGGGGCACCATGGTACCTACGCAGCGAAAGCATCCATAGAGACCTCAACATAAACCTCGTCATCGAGGAAATCCAGATGAGAAGGAGTAAACATCAAGCAAAGCTCGCCGCACACGAAAATCCTCTCGCGAAGTCGCTATGTAGTCACAGCAGACTAAAGCGCAAAGAATCTCCAGCCCAGCAAAGAAATCCTAGGGCCGTCTCTAACTAATACAACTATTTTATATTGTACTTAAACTAATTTATATAATAAGATTTGAATAATTATTGTTAGTCTCATAATAAGAGAAGATCCAATAAATAACGCAATAATTTCGAAAAAAAAAAAAAATGTTGCAGTGTAAAAATATGGAAAAATATATGAAGGTTCGGACAATTGATTAAACAATCGAAATGGGTATTCGGTAGCTTAGTGGAACGCAATTTTCGGAGCTCTGCTTCTGAAGCTGAATCCTGTGTGGATCTTGGGGGGGAAAAGGTCCAATAATGAAGAGACCTGCCGCAGTTGTTTCTCTACTACAGGCTACATACAGCGCAGCTCTCTGCATGCTGGAGTTAGTGTGAACTACCACTTCACTGTACGTAGCTCCTTGACTTTAATGAATAGTTATTGCTTCTGCAGGAACCACTGGAAACTGCCTTCGGTCAATTGTAGTTGCCTGATTAGAATTAATTTAAAATTTTTTTATAATTTTCGAAATCGGCGTCCATGAAGCCTCCTTATAATGTCTGCGCTTGGAACGCGCATTTACTCCTATGCTTTCATCTAGAAATTGTAGCCAAAGAAGATCTGGAGTGTTGGATGTACTGAATCCTATCTCCCCAAGGACACCAGTGGCTCCGTTTACGAGACCATCTGATGTATCTACATTGACCGTCATCATATATTTGGCAGTGGTTTTTAAAGTCAGAGAGGTACACAATCCTTGTGTCTCAGATGTTTTTAGGGACCTAGCTTGTTTCAGACATCTGTTTCTCTGCTGTAAGCTAATTTGAGCGGACTTAACTGAGAGAAATTGAGCAGTGGGAATCGAGTTAAGCTTCTGCCTTTTGTACCGATCTGTGTCCTGATTGCTTGTAAAAAGGTGAATTGAATTATTTGAAATTTGACTTTCATTGGATATTCTAGATCTAAGCAAGCTAACATCATCAAACGTCATTTGAATGCCATGTTATTAAGTGCAATTGCAAACGCTTGGTCATCTCGCTGTCGCATTATCTCTGTGAGTTCAAAAAACCTAAAAGGACTCCACAGATACGATCCAAATATAGCACTGTATGGATCATTTGACGGGCCGCAATTGTCTAAAATCGCCGAACACGAAATACCTCCGAAAAGAGTTTCAACATTTTCTTTAGGCGAGAGTCCAAATGAGAAAAGAGCGTTGCACCGAACATAGAAATTTCGTCTATTATAAGAATTTTTAGATCAATAAATTTTGAACGAAGTGTATTCAACAAATCAGGGCTTAAACTTCTAAATGCGGACTCAGCCTGATTTACAGGGAGAGAGAACATGGAATGAAGAGTGGTCCTCCGATTCCGAAAGCAGCTTTGTTTAGGGATAGGGACTGAAATAAGGTGGATATTAATCTACTTTTGCCGAAATCTGCTCCGCTACATACGAACTCATAAAAAGTTCGATTTGTCCTTGCATTATGCAAGACATGAGTATGGTAAGTTTTTTGCTCCAAGTTTAGAGATCTAACAAAATTGGCTAACTTTAAAGGGGATATAAATGACGGAAGCTTTATTACCCGGATTGTGCTATCCGGATCAACATCTAACAAATTGTTGTTCAAGTTAAAAACATTATTTTGAGAATATATTTCAGGAATATCTAATGCCCTAAACTCCTCATAATGTTCGACCCGCACTTCTTCATTTTCTTCTATATTATCTGCTTTCATGGCTCTTCTAAGCGCGTCTTCTAAACTATCTACGGCATTATACTTTTCAATGTTGGCTTTAATAGCCTGCTCATTCTCATTGTAAAATTGCTCGTAATTTCTTTGAATCAAATCTACCTGTTCGTTTTTTCACGGAGAAAAGAGCATTACTAATGTTCGAAATAGTTTATCCTATCTGTATTAATATTAAATGGCCTATACCTAATAATACTTGCCTTATTTCTTTCCCTAATAAAGCCGCTTCCATCTCGGAGCGGAAAATATACTTCTCCTAAAACATCATTGCCTTCTTCAGTGTCATCGTCACTATTTGCCCTCTGACGAGTACTTTTACGGCTTTTAGAAAACTCAAAATTTGCTGAAAAATCGGCTAAACACAGGCCTTCATGGAAATCTGGTCTTTGTTCGTATCTATCCAGCAATCCTTTCAGAAATGGAGGAAGGTGTTGATATGAACGACCTTATTAATTGCTTCGGACAACACCATTCCCAGACAACAATACACGACTTCCTGAGCAGATATCTCAGTGCCTGAAATAAACTTGTGATCGAGATACTGTAGCTTTTGTCGAATGCTTGAATTGCCTCTTCTAATGTCATTATCTGCTTTTGCATTAACTTCGAAATACCCCGTTGGGACTTGCTAATATAATTAATAATGTAGTTACAGCAAGCAAAAGGGTCTAAAATTAAATGGATATCCATATTTGCCCTTTGCAAAAAAAGAATTTGTTTATTATAAGCTGATGGGTTGTAGGGGGGTGCTGTCCTGGAATTTTCCAAATATGCTGAAAAGAAACACTCGAAGAAAAGCGAACACTAGACTTTTCGTAATTGCGCGGGCGCGACCGGGCGTATGTTTATTCAGCGAAATTAGTTTTGACACTGGGCTTATTCTAATTAGTTAGGCGCTCCCAAGCGCAGCGGAGACTCCTTGGAGACTCTGTGGTGAAGAGCGGGAGTGCGTAAGAGGGAGCGGAGAGCGGGTGACAGTCCAAACCCCGTAACTTGGACATAAGCATTTACTTGAATTTCTGCAATATATGCTGAAATATGCTTAAATGGCTAATCATGTCATCTGCATGATTGCGAAGTAGAAAATCTCGAATTTTTTTTAAAGTTTTCGTGATGTAGAGAATTTTGAGTTGCTTCGGGAAGTGCATTTAATATTTCCGTCCGGGGCATTGGAGGGTATGGAATACCGAAACGACAAATAGATTGTCCCCGCACTTTTTTAAGACACGAATGCCCGTGCTTATGCTTTTGGTATTCAATATATGGAGCCAAATCTGGGTTTGTAACATCCACAGTTACAAACTGATCAATGAATGCTATTACAGTACGCATAGACACTTCATTGTTTAACACCCCCAGGCTTTTTCATAAGTTTAAAGGTCTATATCTGTAATCAAAACATCTAGCGCACGTCACTGGGTCTGTTCTTATAAGGCGCGCCTTTTCCCTAAACTGCAAATTTGAAGCTTCTTCTTAATTTATATTAACCCTATCTACATTGCGCTGGAGCAGTACTAACAGCTCTGGCCACCTAGTTTCAGCGGCCGATAAAGTTATGAAAAAAGTTGGCAGCCCAAATTGGCGAATCCTTTTCTTCTCATCTTCCCAGTGAGCAGGAGACGTGCGAATATCACTAAGGATCCTATATCCCTGATCATGACAAATAAGGTTGCCCATAAAATCTTCATTAAGTACGTTATAAGTACTTGAAATATTATTTCGAATTTTTATTAATTCCAACTTTTTAATATTGAAGACAGTTCGACAGCCTCGTCTATCTACATTCCTAAGTTCAGATCTAACTATGGTTGTGTAGCTTTCTGAAGATAGTATTTTTATGCCATCATATATGCCAGTTCTTCAGAATCAGCATCGAGAATTACGTCGAAAGGCTTTTGGCCTCATCTGGAGCTATTGTATCTCGTCATTCCTACATTATGTGTCTGGTTATTTTCAAGCAAAGTTTCTTGTCCTCCAGGATTTAGTTCTTCGGCTTCTGTATTCTGATCAGAATTACGCGCCTCCGAATTTTCATCCTCCTGCTGGATGGCTAGTTGTCCCTCTACAAAGGCTACATCAGCTTGAGATGCTACGAATGGAACAGTATCGGATGTGAAGTCAGAGATCCACTGCTCGTTAACTGACACATTGTGCTTTCTATAAAGCTCAGTATTAACTAAATACCTAATAGCGTCAGCAATTTTTTCAGGCCGTATGGTTTCTGCCATGAAATCATGTCCGTATTTCATTCTTCGTTTGAGGTGTAGCTGAATTACCTCTGCTACATTGAAAGCTCGTGGAAGAGACGTCACGATCTTGCTTCCTGGAATAGGGACATTGACAACTGCTCCTTTAATAGCACTTTGACGCTCATGACCTAGTGGCTTAATAATCATAAATGGAAGGCGAGGTGAAATCAGTCGTTCTTCCAAGGGAGTTAGGCCCCTCAAAGAGCTATGAATTTCTGGAAAATCTAAGCCATTTGAAATGGCCCCTTTTGGCTTACGGCCGGCTTTAATATTGCTGTGACAAGTTTTGAAAAACCTGAAAAGATTACCAGCGAAAGCAAGATGTCTTGCATTTTGGTATATCTCTTTTCTGAACTCGCAATGTTCTTCCAAATAAGACCTAGAAAGCTAACTTATTTGCTTGGGGAACCACAATCCTTCGCAACAAAAGCAAATCTGAGCTTCTATTTCAATAGGTCTGAATCTAATAGTCCTATTTTCCTAAGCTACATCAAGCCTAATTTCCTAACTTCGAATTGCATTCCGAAGATTTTCTGCTTCCCTATTATCACTAAGGCTTCTGTACTAACTAACTCGTTGACGTATATTTCTAATTGCATCGATCGTTGCTTGTCGAGCAGCTAATCGTGCGCTTCGCCGAGCAAGTGTATTTCTCGCCTGCTCGACTACCCTGCGATCCCTACCGGCCCTAGCCTTAGCTCTGTTGGCCCTATCACGCTCTCTTTCCAATAAGCGTTACTGTGTATCTCTTGCCAGTGCTCGACGCAGGGTATTTGGTTCTTGCTCACCCGCGCGATACACGGTATCCAAGCGCCCTGTACTGCATTCCGGACTAACGAGTCTTCCCTACGCCTACGCTGAGATACTGTATTTGCCACTCTCTCCACCTGCATATCCTTCATTTTCCCTATTTATTCCTATTTCTCAACATTTGCCTTCTTGCACGTTGAGAAGCAGAGGGTCTATTTAGACGAGGCATTTTTCAAATTATAAAAACGACTTAATAAAATATTTATAAATATATATATTAAATATTTTGAAATTATTATTTATTGAACAAAAAAAATACTTAACAGAAAAATAATATTATAAGAATGAGTATTTAAAAAGACTCAAGCTTATATTATTATTTTAAATATCAATATAATTTAAATAATAGTATTAGAAGTGTAAGTCTTTATAAAGACTAACGCTTGCAGCACTATTAAAAAAAATACGTGTAAATATATAAAATATGTCTGTATAAAAGAAGAGAGAACGCTATAGTCGAGTTCCTCGACTATCTGATACCCGTTACTCAGCTAGTGAAAGTGCGAAGGAGGCTCTTCAACACTGACAGTTTTTGGCAGTCTGTGGGCGATTTGTGGGCGTGGTAAAAAGTTTTTTGGCAAATCGACAGAAATTTACAAGACTAATACAAAAATGAAAAAATATCAAAACATTTTTTTAATTTGTGTGGGTGTGGCAGATTTGGGCGGTTTGTGGGCGTTGGAGTGGGCGTGGCAGCATGAATCAACAAACTTGCGCTGCGTCTATGTCTTTAATCTCAACTTTTTAGCTTATGAGTTTCTGAGATCTCCGCGTTTATACGGACGGACACACGGACATATATTAATTTATAGAATTTGTAGAATAGATTAAAATTAACTGTGAAAAAAGCGAAATAATATTTACTTAAGGAATAGTCTATAAAAAGACTTAAGCTTAAATTGATATTATTAGAACCTACCTAACTAAATTAATAGTATTATAAGTACAAGTCTTTAAAAAGACTTAAACTCTTAGTACTATTAAGTTTATATATGGATAGAAATATAAAAATAAGCCTTTAAAAAGGCTCAGTTCTTATATTAATATGGGTAGAAAAGCGTGGCGATATAAGGAGAAAGAAAAGTCAACTACAAATTTGATACTTAGCAATGAGCGCAGCGAATAATTGTTATGCTAAGTCAATGCAAAACTAGTGTGTTTAAGTGGTGGAAATTTATTAAAAAATAATATAGATTTAAAGTCCAAGAACTTCCAAAATGAAGGGCATATTTTGTCATTTTTAAAATGCATGTGTGCACCAATACAGTGGTCAGCTGTCGCTGTATGCGTACAAGAGTGCTGCTGGCTCTAGAGCTCTCCGCTCTCTGGTTTTTGAACAAAATTTCGAGAGAGCCTGGAGCCAGCACAAAAAAATCGTGTGCAAAAAAATCGTATGGCGTTACCCGCCGTTTCCGACCATATAAAGTAAAGTAAAGTAGATTCCGAAGACATAGTCGCAGCGCAAGTTTGTGAACTGATGTTACTATGTCATTATTATGATGTCACTATAACGCCCAAAACTGCCACGCCCACGGTTTTAAAAATTGTTTTGATATTTTTTACATTTAAATTTCTATCGACTTTTTGTCACGGCCCAAAAACTGTGACGTCCTAATATTTTAAATTTTTTTAATATTTTACTAGCTGAGTTACGGGTATCCGATAGTCGTGGAACTCGACTTCAGCATTCTTTCTTGTTGTCTCTCAAAATTTGAAACATTTTTTCACAAAGAGATTTAAAATTTTAATTCAAATTTCCCAGATAACACAAATAGGAATTTTGTATTCTCTATACAGAATTTATAATTTCCATTAAAGATAATAACCCTTGCGCGAACTCCGTTGGGCGCCAGTAAACAGAAGGATTTTGCCCTTGATATTTGTAAAACTTATTTTTCGGAATTTATACCGTTTAATAATCCTAATGACAATACTAATTTGGCATTTCTTATTCTTTTGAATTTAACGAAATGTTATTTGTATACAGTGCCGCCCAACTGAATAGTTTTAAAAAACCTATACTGTTGTCATCTCACATGGTTCCAAATGCATTTTGTTCGGTTTGTTTCTTTCTAATATTAGCCTGTATTTGTTTACTCATTATATTATATACAAGACAAAACCACGGGAAAAATGCTACATTTGCTTATTTTTGCTTATTTTTTAAACAGGGAAAAAGTACGACCGAGTGATTAAAATAAAATAAATTTTAAAATTGGATTGTATTCTAAAATTTAAGGCAATTTTTATCAGTTTTTTTAAGATGGTCCGTGAAAAAGCTCTAACGGATTTTGAAAAAACTAGTACGATGGCAGCTATATATGTATATTTCTGGCCTAGGCAACACTAAGTGTTGATAGATGCAACATTCTTTAAAAGTGTGGGCGTGGCAGTTTTGGGCAGTTTGTGGGCGTTAGAGTGGGCGTGGCAACATAAATCGACAAACTTGCGCTGCGTCTATGTCCCTGGAGTCTGTATGCTTTATCTCAACTTTCTAGCTTTTGTAGTTCCTGAGATTTCGACGTTCATACGGACAGACAGACGGACGGACAGACGGACGGACAGACGGACATGGCCAGATCGACTCAGCTATTGATCCTGATCAAGAGTATATATACTTTATATGGTTGGAAACGCTTTCTTCTGCCTGTTGCATACTTTTCAACGAATCTAGTATACCCTTTTACTCTACGAGTAACGGGTATAATTATGTAATATCAACGAGTTCGTGTGCGAAACGTGTCCCAAGTGGATGATATGTGTGAAAAATGTTCCCAACGCGTCGGATAGCCGCGAGAATGAAATCTTAGATCTTATACACACGGACATACATATGTGGTCCAATGAACACAAAAAGCCACCGGTGGTGGATGATTTTGCAACATTCATTGACGATAAAACTCGATAAAACATATTGGTATACATACAAGTTTAAAGAATTTCAAACTCGAAAGCATCGACACTGGGTCAAACACACACCAAACCAAGTGTATCACATCTAAAAATTTTTGGATGCAAAGCTATCGTGTTAAACAAAACACATAGAACGAAGTTTTGTCCAAAAGGAGACGCACACATATTGATAGGCTATTCTCAAACTTTGAAAGCTTATCGTTTATACAATCCGTAAAAACAAGTTTGCTTCCACGCACGTAGCAAACATGTTGATTGATATTAAGCATCACTTTGTTAGACAATTTGGAAAATGTTATTGATATCAAGTATGTTACAACAGAAAATATGATTTCCGATATTTTTACGAAAAATTTAAATAATATCAAGCATTAGTTAGGACTAAAATGAATATAAATTGAAATGTATGTTTGATAGAAATATGTTATTTTAAGTTATTCTGTATAGACATGTCGCCTTGAGGAGTGTTGAAAATAGAACTTCTCTGTACAATGCGAATGTCTTATACTATAATAACTTTGATAAGAATTTGTGGGGTTCAGAGCGTCTGCTCTGTTCGAGTAATTTTATTTGAATGCTCGTAGCATGCTGTCATTGGTGCAGCTAACCCGCACATGGTGTACTTTAAACTATGTACTCTTTATTGTGCATGCATATACATGTGTATGCAGTCGGTTTTTTTGTATTTGAAAGATAATTCGATGGCATTAATAATGGAATATAACTACGTGGAAATGACCACCACGTAGGTTTTTAGAAATTGCATCCCGGAAGACCAATTCTTGACGCACGGGGACAAATCGATGGGTACGGGTCTTCTGTTAAACTGGCCTAAATGGTTGACATATTTTCGTTAGTGCGCCGGAGGTCCAACGAGCTCGATAGATGTCAGCTGATATCAAAGACGGCCAAACTGAACCCTATTGAAAAAAAAAATCCTAAAATCACCCTATACATATATAGGTATATTCAAAACTAATGTTAAGGCTCAACGTAAGCAGCAGAATAGATGACAGCGCTATGGTCAGAGTGGTGAGTTTTTGTCTATGTTGCACAGTTCGCTTCATAAGTCATAAGTCGTTTAGACTGCTAATCCGGAAAAGGAATCCTCAATTTAGCAAAAATTACATGTTTTTTTAATCCAGTTTTATATTTTTCTGATGCATATCTTAAAAGTATGGCCAAAAAATATAATATATCAAATATGTGCAGGTGTTCCTCATAATTCCCCACCATGTAATAATCCGTCCCACTGAAATGTTTCTTGGAATAATTTGAAACACGAGGCACACTTATATAAAAAATATATGTTTAGTTATTAGTTACTGAGGTCTTGTGCTCTGATAGGCGACTACACTATTATTTTGAAGATAGTAATAATTATTATATATTTTATTTTAAGGTATAAATTCAACAATAGTTCGTGGCATATGTAAAGTGATTGGAACTACGATAACGAAATATAAGGATCCTACATCGCAGCTGATAGTTAGAGATCTTTTATTAGACCTTGTAACTACTCATCATGATTTAACAATTGAACATATGTTAAACGTCTTTAAAGCTTTTATATTTAAAGAGTTCGCTAGTGTACCCCTCAAAATCGTGTAAATTGGCCGTTATAGCATTAGGATGGATATCTATCATACAAAAACAAGCACAACGTGAATCAAACATCTTTAAAACCGAGAAAAAAAAATTGATTGAATATCAGTCGTTGTTATTTCAAATAACTGTTATATCGCCAAACCAAAAAGTTACAGACGCGAGAACAAAAATATTGTAGCGATCTATGGGACAATACTGCAATTTTTAATGAAACAATGGATATATTATTTGAAATGGAAGCAACTAGTAATGTTACAATTTTGTTCATGGAAATGATTCAATTTAAATCCCAAAAACTATAATGCCGTAATATTAAACCATCTACAGAAAAGCTATCAGAATACTTCGTAAAAAGTATGATATCATGCAAAACCAAACCGGACAAGTCCTTTATTACAGCTTGCAGTCCATTATTGGAATCAGTTACCGATACTGAATTTGATTCCTACATTTATCCATCTTTACAAAGGTCTATATTGCGAAGCCCAGAAAATACACTTCAAAGCATTGGATTAATTTTTAATATGTTGAATTTTGACTGCAGTCGTTATGCTCATAAGGTTGGAATAGTTCTCATTCAAAATTTATACAGTAAGGGTGACATCGCACGACAAGAGTCACTTGAATCTTTAAAACTTTTGTCAACAAATGCTCTGATTGGAATATAGTAAAACAATTACTAGAGCGTATTTTCTCTGTTTTAAATGGATCCGACGGCAAAATTAATGTGATCGAATATAGAATAAATCTCCTACAGGTAACTTAAAAGCATACAATGTTTTATCTATATAACTATATTATTTTTCTGCTAAATATAAAATAGAAGAAAAGTACAAAAGAATGGAATAGTCGATCTCCACGATTATCAATAGCTCAGCTAGCGGGTAACGGATATCTGATAATCAAGCAGAGTGCGAATATAGGAATGGGACGTTTAAACACGCCAGAAAAACAGTCCTTTTTCTGCAGTAAGAAGGAAAACAATGAGTTTTTGCTCTATCTCAATTCACACTTAGATTGCCGTCCACACGCCCTTTGTCAGGAGTGGCAGAATCCGTTATGGTCTCCCCGGAGTTCTGGGAGTCCCCATCATAGAACGCCGCTAACTTAATCTTAAACAATAATGTTTAGAAAAACTTTGGCATAGTTCGGTTGGCAAATCTTCATCCTAAAGCCTTACATGAAAGCATTCGCAAATAAATGGGGCGATTTAGCATGCTGGGCCGATTTATTTGGCAATTTCGTGTGCAGAAGATACTTTTAAATATGAGTCCTTTTGGACCTTTATGGAGCGCCGTGCTCTACGCGATTAGCTTCTTCTTTGTAGCATGGTATTACGAATGGTATTGCTAGCTTTAGGTGTCTCAGTTCTACGGTTTTAATTGTTGCAGCATACAAGTGGTCTTAAAAGGCGAGCTATTGACTCCAAAATATAATTTTTGTAGAACTAAGAAAAAGAAAAACCGTTACTCGTAGAGTAAAAGGGTATACTAGATTCGTTGAAAAGTATGTAACAGGCAGAAGGAAGCGTTTCCGACCATATAAAGTATATATATTCTTGATCAGGATCAGTAGCCGAGTCGATCTGGCCATGTCCTGTCCGTCCGTCTGTCTGTCCGTCTGTCCGTATGAACGTCGAGATCTCAGGAACTACAAAAGCTAGAAAGTGGAGATTAAGTA